>NW_017099383.1:0-3159 GCF_001412225.1 Nicrophorus vespilloides
AAGAATTCCATAAATGGTTTTTTCAATTATGAAAGGATTAAGCTTTTCAAAACTGGTGCCATCAATTTTTTTAATGATAAGGAACCGGGGTAGTAATACCACCGTCTCCAAATCACTAATTTTTCCCGTTTTTTTGGAGGTGGGAACCTCTTTGTTTTTTTTATTTGGATTAGACATTTGATTCCCACGAGTAGGCTCGGAAAAGATGTCAACTGCAGCAGAGCCGGCTTACCACATCAAGATAATATTTGCAACAGGAGGTCACCAGGTATCCGGAGGCCACCGTTCAAGACCCACTATTGCAGGGCCATGCACCTATCAGCACGGTACGGATAACACTTTGGGTTTCAGATTTTTGAGAAGCTTTACTCCTTACAAAAAGTGGTAACTGATAGCGTCGACTTCGAGCCCGGTTTTTAACGAAGATAAGTTTTTGTCAATTTGCGTTCAAATGAAAAGCAAATCATTCTCCATGTCGTTCTTTTTAATTATGGTTTTAATGAAGTTTACCGGTGTCTTCACCTTATCATTGTATCACAGGAATACTGCCTCTCCACCAAGATGTCATCCCCAACACGACAACCTCTCACCGAAGACGCCATCAAACCAAAAATCGAACGAGTATCGGGAGAGCACACAAAACACGTGCGCTCCCCACGACGAACTCGACTCGGCTCGACGAAGATGTTATTATTTTAAAAAATAAAATTTCATTTCTGAAAAATTTGCAAAAAATCATATTATATCAAAAAATAAAACCAAATTAAACTGCTGTATAGGCCTTTCTGCCCTTCATATTATAAAATTTAAAGCAAAAGGTCTTAGGCCAATAAATATTTGTAAATAAATAATATAAAAAACAATATTCTTTCAAGAATATAAAGAATAAGATTAATTTAACATTTTGGTAAAGGAAGAAGAAAAATCTGTTGGATTATAATAGTATTATTATTTAAATATATGTACAGATAGTTAAACAATAAGATTGATTACATATTATCTGATAGTTTTGGACATGTGCAAAGGTGTAAGTAATAGCTCAAAAGCGGCATCTTTCAGTTTAGCACCACGCAAGTTAGCTTCGTGGAGATCACCAGGTCTCCAGGTCTGCCAGCAAGGACGGCTCCTTTCATATCGCATCATCTTGGTGTTCTTCAAAGTAGCAACCCTAAGATTGACTCCGATCATATCCGAGCCTTCCATGTTGACCCCCTTAAGATTTACACCTTCCATATTCGATTTGTTACCCTGCGGTAATTCGAAATTGCAGTTTCTCATTTGAGCACCTTCCAAATTCGCACATAATTCTTTAACGCCCAATAGTTCAGCCCCATCAATTATATCGTAGGATAAATCCGCCCTTTCCAAACAGAACCAGCCCAGATTCACGTTCTTCAAATTGCAACCCTTCATATTTGCATTCTTGAAGTTGATGTGGCTCAAGTTCAGTCGGCTCAAATCAGCGTCGGCCAAATTGACCCCCTGAAAACGAAGTTCCGTTTTTGCGGCGCACAATGAGAGAATTACGTCTCGTCCAGTCAGAGGCGTATCATCACGATCGATTTCGACGCGTTGAATCATCTGCTCCAAGGTGGACACAATCGAATCGATTCCAAAGAAAATTTCTTCCTCCAAAATCCCCTTAAGATTGACATGGTGGTCATAAATTAGTTAGCCAGTTCTAAGGAAATTCAATATTGGTATTTCTTCAATTCTTGAAAACAGTTATCCTTCTCCCTGACATCATAATATTATTGTACTCTTAGAAACTTAAAGATGTAATATTCTAAATAATCTTATATATTCAACTGCATATCCCATAGGAACAGGTTATAAACACCAATAACACAAAAAAATAATAAATAATCTGTTGTGACAAAGCCAAGACACAATCATTATTTTATAGTTCGAATTTAACATTTGGTGAGCGCCACTTGTTCCAAGTACTAAATAATTTTAATTTTGAATATATTTCAAACAATAAACTTCTTTCCCAAAGAAAAGGACAATGAATCCAGTCTATTAGAAATGAATGCAAATTTTTAGTAGTCAAATATTTCTATATTTTAGCAACATGTTCGAAACGGTATTTTTTATTATAAAATCAATTATTGCTCTCTTATAATACAGCAACTAATAAGAAATCTTCGTTAATAACCGAAATATACAGTTTTCCATTGGTCGATGGGCATGCAACCAACAGTACAGATTTGCATAGAGGGAAAATAATTATATAATTTATTAACTTTATTTTTGGAGTAACAATGTTCTTCATAGCATTGAGCCATACATGAATGTTAAATTGTATAGGCTGATGGTAAATGATTTTTATATATGGGAATATTTTGAAATTATAAAAACCTAGAGTCATTAACTCATTAACTAGCATGCCCAGAGTTGAATACAGGTATTTCTTCGTAAGTTGGAGAAAATTTAAAAATATCATGCTCTTTTAATATATGTTAAATTCCGTATAACTGACTGCATAAATTTGAAAAAAATAGATTAAAATAAACAAAATACTTACTTACAAATACTTTTCAATGAAGACATCACAATTATTTAATAAAAAACGATAAAAGAAACAAATGCAAGAAAACAGATTGTACATCTTCCAAAAATATTATATTTTATTAAAGTCTTGTAGTTTAACTTCAGTGAGTATATTGATTCCACTATTTCCTTTGACTGTGAATCTGCTGCTATCCTTAATACTGTCATTGTCCATCGACTTGACTGAAGGCCTATATGCTGAACCTCATTCTTTTGACTGTCCATCTGTGATGAACGATGGCTCTATTGCTGCAAGCACCGAGAGGGGGATAACAAAGGGTCTGACTTGACCAGGATTTGAACCTGTGACCACTGGCACGTGGCTAGGACGACTTAACCATTCGTCTATTAGTCACCCAAATTACTTTTAATAATATAATTTTAATGATAATTGAAAGACTTCAAAGGCTTTGTTACTTTAAATTACCATTTTTTAAATTATTTTACGTAATTAATGTTCTACAAATTATAACTATAATTCATTATAATTATTCATTTCGTTTCCAGTATCAAACAGGTCTTTCTAGAAAATGAATGAAGAATTTCTTGTTGACAGTAAATGTGTTTTACAAAATGCTATAATATAATATAATATAATATAATATA
>NW_017099384.1:0-8812 GCF_001412225.1 Nicrophorus vespilloides
GATCTTTGCTGAGACTGCGCGTATGCTTGTAACAAGATGATACTGGTATATCATTATGTGCAGGTTTTTACAAGTTCAAAATGTATTGCGACCAAAACTTACACAATTATATCATTATGTGCAGGTTTTTACAAGTTCAAAATGTATTGCGACACAAAGCGAATGCCTACATCCTACAACTTACACAATTTTATAAAATATATAATATTTTTTTTACTTCATAGGTACTTTTATAAATAATGTATATGTCTTTATATTATAAGATAGTATAATAAATTATTCTGTATGATGTAATAGTAAATAGTACTATCAGTGTATTTTGAGATCCACTATTGTGGACCCCCATTTTCATTTCATAAACCCCCAAATTGTTTTTTCGCTGACGTAGACCCCTTGCAGGTTGTCATAGACCCCTGGAGGTCAATATAGACCACTTTGGGAATCACTGGTCTAAACAATGAAAAAATATGTTGATTTCGAGAAACTAAAGAAAAAAATATATAATATGAACAAAAATTTAAGGAAACAAATATCTTATATAATCATTGAAATTAAAAGTATAATGATATTTAAAGTGTAATCAAAATTATAAAAATTTCTAGAAGAATTCTATAGGAAATATATACTCAAAATACTTATAGTAATCGAAACAACAGAACTTTAAGAAATCCAATTTTTCATGAAATAAAATAGTAAAATATCAAAAATTAATTCAATAATTTAATATTGCTTACAAAAATGAGTGTGGAGAAAAAGAAATTTAAAAAAATAAAATTGGATTCTGAAAAATTGATAGATTTACTCAAAAATAATTCTGTGTGAAAATATTTTTCATAATAAATTTCAATGGGAAACCAGAAGAAACATGATTGTCGCGTCTTTTGAGGAGTATTAATTTACAAAAGGCTTCAAATTATCAAAATTATATGTGAAACGATCGGAACTGAAAACTCGTAAAAAAAAGTCAAGTATCTCTTTGCAAATTTTCTGGAACTGTCTATGAAACACGACCCGATAAGCATAAACTTTGCACACAAATTACTATGCTCGTTTCATAAACTTCTGAATCACTTCGAAAAAAAAAATTACAAGGAGAATTTCTTTAAATCGGAAAAGCTAATCCTAACCTTGAATATACAGAATATGCAACAACAAAATGAATAGCCTATATTAAATTAAGTGATACAAAATTAATGAACTAAAAGAAACAAGGTTACATAATCACACACAACCAGTATTAAGTTACACACTTAACAATAATTTACATATGTACTAACTACACTTAAAATAAAGAAACATTGATTAAACAGTGAAATGAAATGATAACTTACCGATCATATAAAGTTTGTGTAAGTATACATGACCTGAGCGTGTGTTTCCAAACTTGTAATCCTTTCATCTAAATCCTAGTTTCCATTCATTCATGCATTTTATAATTCTTGTATCTATGCATTTATTAGTCAAATTTTTGTAATCCTCAAATCTCATTCATCTCGCTCATCCCTCATAGATCTTATATAATCCTTCATGATAATTGGAAAGGTCCTACTTTGCACAGAACAGTTAAAGTATGTGATGAAGTTGTCTCCAAACTGTTATTGACTTCCTGATTTACAATTCGAAATAAATTAATTATTTAAACTGGATAATCTTAATTGAACTTACTTATTTGCAACTGTTCGTTCTCTTCGGAATACTCTTTTGTCATTTGTATGAAAAATCATATTTCACTAAGTATTTTCAATTATTTATAAATCAGCAACTTTCTGAAAAAAAAAATGTTGATTTTTTGTTAATTCGAATTTAACTCTTACTTGTCTATAGATGTCATCATTCAATCTTCATCACTTAATTAATGTATTTCTTAATTCTTCTTTCACTTTTAGTTACTAAATATAATTTAACTATTTTCACAACATTATTGCCATCTCATAGTTGCATTTTATTTCCACTAACTAAACTTTCTTCATATTTCTAATTGACTTCAACTGAATCATTCTAAAAATGTATACAATGTAATTATAGTTAATTATAAAAAGACATACAAAAATTACCTATTTAAAGTTTGGATAATAATCATTATTCATTAAATTTACTTTTAATGAAAAATACTTCATGGTTTTTTTCATATATATTTAAAGACCAAATTTCTGAAAGAGTTAAGTGATTAAATTTATTTTAAACAAAATTAAGTCAACTTATACTCACTTTCACCGACTCGTTTATTTGTTTCAAATTTAAATCTTTGAATACATCTTTGGGTTCCTCCTACTAAGTAATTAGTTGTATTCCCATATTTTCTAATCAATCACAACTTACTAAAAAAAAAATTTTTCATTAAAATTTCTTACTTTAGTATCAACTTACACCTATTCCATTGAATTAGTACTTCGGAAGGTACAAATAATTTCCATTTCCAATATAAATTGTATGCATATTTTACCACTCTTTTATTTATAACATCTTTGGAAGTATGTAACATCTTTGGATAATTCCTATTAAATATTTAGTTGGATTGTAATATTATCTGAACAATCGCAACTTTCTGAAAAATCGTAATTTTTATACACATTTCAAATTTGATATTTCACTGTTAACTTACATCTATTCCTTTGAATTAGTACTTCGGAAGGTACAAATAATTTCCATTTCCAATATAAATTGTATCCATATTTTACCACTCTTTTATTTATAACATCTTTGGAAGTATGTAACAACTTTGGATAATTCCTACTAAATATTTAGTTGGATTGTAATATTATATGAACAATCGCAACTTTCTGAAAAATCGTAATTTTTATACACATTTCAAATTTGATATTTCACCGTTAACTTACATCTATTCCTTTGAATTAGTACTTCGGAAAAACGTAATCTCCAATTTTTATTGTCACCTTGTCAGCTTATGTTTTTGGTACTGAATGTAACATCTTTGGATTATTTATTCTAGATAATTAGTTGAATTTACTAAAATTGAATTTGTATTAAAATTTTCATATTTTATATTTAACATACTTTTGTCCAACTAGTACTTCGGAAGGTGAACATCAATTCCATCACCCATTTATATCCTACTATATTTATTGTCTTTAATCTGAAAAGATTTATTTCAGACGTTTTCATTTATTTTAATTTAATTTCACATACCTGTATCTATTTTATACATTACTTCGGAAAATGTTTATTTTCTAAATTAGTTTACCCAAATCTTAGGATCTAATTGAAATCTTGAAGGTAAATTTGTCTGAAAATATTCCAATTTTAATTTTATTATACTTCATACTATCATATTTCAACTTAGCTTAAGTATGATGTACTTGAATTTACGAAGTAGGTTGAGTCTGAAAATAAGAAAAACTTAGTACTATTATATTCCAATTTATCAAATTTATACATGCCTTTTCAGTATTTCAGTCAAGTGAAAACACAAAGTTGAATCAACCTGAAAATAATATTAACTATACTCCAATTTATCAAATTTCAACTTGTTTTTTAAGTATTTGGAGCCAAATGTAATCACGAAGTTGAATCTCTCTGAAAATATTATAATATTAAATTAATTAAGATCCATATTTATACATGTATAGTTACCTTTCTAAATTATTTGATCCTATTGAAATCTTTAAGTATAATATCATAGTACACTATTTGAACTTAAGTAATTTAAAGATATTTTTTTCTTTAATTCTCAGTTAATACATATTTTTTGGAGATACAAATCACTCCAGTTTTATACAATTTACATTTTTCATAACATTTTTTTTCATACTGAAAAATAATTAAGTATATATATCGGTAAATATTTTTTTTTTTAAAGATGGTCAGAATCTAAACTGGTGGGAGGTTATGGGCAAAATACAAAATCACCTTTAACTCAGAAAATCATATTATTTTAAGGTTATATAAAAAAAACAAAAATTTTCTTCATTACAAGTTTTAATACAAAAGTACACACAACACCAAACATGTATATTACAAAATATGTAGTATTGATAGTTATTTGTGAATGGTAACCTTTTCTCTCAAATGCTTTTATAGAATATTACATAGTTTTCTTTGAATTATTATTTTTCTCTTTGTTCGGTAAAAAAATGCATAACACGTACCTAAAAGTAGAATATCCCTGCACATCTCTTGGTGTTGACAACCTCAAAAATAGAAGAAGAAAAAACATCATCAAAAACTGTTTGCCTATGAACATATTGAGAATCGAATGGGTGTCGTCCTTCAATTTAATATCGACTACTCATTCTAGAATATAATACAAAAATACTTATCTTAATACTGGCATCACCACTTCAACCTCCGCAAAAAAACGAACCCGAAACCTGTATAAATAAAATAAACATATACGATTATTTGAATTAAAAATCAGTAAAAGTAACAATTTAAGTAATTTTTAAAAGTTAAAAAAAAAAGTATAAATTTAAAGTATGCAAAAACGTCATAAAACCTATATGTCGGTGTTCGTAGCGGAGGTGGTGATGGACATCCATCTTGGGACCTCGGACCTAAAATACATGCAAGGATAAAACCTGAAACATTAAAGTGGTCAAGTCAATTATTATTAAGTTTGCTATTCGTAATAGATGTTATATAACCTGAATCCCTGCATGTTACGGAGTGGAATCTCCGTGAACCTGGATTTTGGATCCAGGAACTTCTTCCAGGACTCGACCTGAAATTTTTTTATTTATTATTATTACATGACATTTATTTTTTAAGGGGTGGTGATCTTGTATACATTAAATATATCCATCAGATTTTTTGAGCAATTTGACGCGTGCGGTCAGAATCTAAATAATCGCTTTATAAAATGTTGGGCGGATAAATGCGCCACTTGTCTACAGAGGGTTGATTTATAAATTTCTGATGAGTATATACAACATACAAAACCACCATTATCCCTGAAATTCGTTTTTTTTTTAACTATTTCGTTCATTCTAACACTATGTAATATTCAATCTACAAAAATGTGAATATAATATAGAAAATAGGCTTAAAACATTATCAGCCGTTGCAAATGCATCTACATAGCATATATGCAATATAAAGATATATGTGTATATAAATATAGAAAAATTAAATGAAGCATTTTTTCGGTTACTCAACACTACAATATTACATTTACATACTATATTTTTTTAAGTTTCTTCATAATGTGATACATTATAGCTAATCAAATACGCTTGTTGTTCTTGTTGCGCAATAATGCAACAAGCTTTTGTTTCTGAATCTTCTCGATGCTCCATGTCTTTTTGATTTTGTCCAGTTTAGCCACGTATACGTAGTCGATGACGAGCATCTTCATTCGCGATGAAGATGCTTTCGATTTCTCAGTTTTTTCCGGCTTCTCGGGTATCTGATCATTGTTCCTCTTCTCGGGGTTCACGATGATAACATTACTCAACGCTGAGTTCATGGCTTCTTCTAAGCGTAAAGCGCTACAAAATAAACAGCTCGAAAATTCCGTAAAAACGCGAAGCATCATCTAAGTACTTACCTTTTTCTATCTTAAAGAAAATCTGATAAGCAAGCAGTTACTTAAAACTTCAATTTTCTGAAATTATCGTAAAAATTTTAATTAGTTTAAAGCAAATTTTATTTTTTAATCTAAATGCTGAAAATATAAATAATTTAATATTATTATTATAGTAATTATAAGAGAATATATTTGCAGCAAAAAGCAGATTGATGTAAATCATGATCAAAATCTATAGAAAATGAATTATAATTTATTTGAAATCAATTAAATAAATAAAATTAATTATATAAATATATAAATTATATTAATAAAAGAATTAATAAAAGAAATTAATAATTTATATTATTTAAAAGGTTTTGGCGGATATGGCGGCGGCGCCGGGTATATATGACTGCAACGTATGCGCAATAAATCCGATTGCCCGGATGCAAATATGTAAATTGATGTAGCGACTTCCGGTGTTGCGCATAATCAAATAAATGACGCGATAAAATATTCACTTTATTACACTTTTTTTTAGTTTTTTTTCAAGAAACCTTGAAAATATAATAATATAATTTCAATGTTTTAATTTAAAGTAAATTATTTAAATTTTGATTTTGATTTTAAATTAAAATAATTGCAAATCATTTGGATGTTAAAAGTAGAATGTGTTAATGTCACAATATTGTGGATGCGCAGGGTATATTTGCAGATGAAAATTCACAGAATTGATGGATGCAATTGAAAATCGATGTAGCCATTTCCGGAAATGCGCATATTCCGATATTTATCTAAAAATATCCCAAGTAAAGGATAAAATCTGTATTCAATTTCCAAATTATATTTTTTTATAATCATATGTAAAGTTGAATTAGTATTTAAAATTATTTAAAAAATGGATTTGGCCTTTTCTAGCCATTTGTAATATTTGAAAAATATTTATAAATCTTTTCACCTGTGAATTATCCTATTATTTACAAAATATTTAATAATGAAGAAGTAATCATCTATAGTTATTTGTCCACTTACAATAATTTGAATAAGTATTTAAAACAGCTTTAATCACTTTGGAATTAAGTTGACAGGTGTTCACTTCTTGGTTGTCACAACTAATATGATTTAATGTCCTGCACATCCTGATGGATGTGGAAGTATGTGAGGGGGTTGCATCTTTCAGCTCATGCGCAGATGAAACTTCCCAGATTTTGTATATATAATTGAAAATCGATGCAGCTGTTTCCGGTTATATACTCATATGTATATATACTTATACATATTATATACATATATTATATGCATAGGGAATCCCGGGAAAAGCGACATAAAATTAAGGGTTGCATCTATTAGGTCATGCGCAGAAGAACCTTCCCAGATGCAAGTGCCCAGATTTTATAGATAAAATTTAAAATCGATGCAGCTCTTTCCTGTTATATACACATATGTATATATACTTCTATATATATTATATACATATCATTAAATCAGCAACATTTCCCCCAGAAAATGTTTTTTGCTAGGGGTTGCAACTTTTAGGTCATGCGCAGACGAACATTCCCACATGCAACTGCCTAGATTTTATATATATATATATACAGTTGAAAGCTGCATCGATTTTCAACTAGGATGATTATATATACATATGTTTATATATATTTATATAAGTATGTATGTGTATATTATTTACAGAGTCCCGGTTAAATTAATATAAAATCAATATTAATCACATATCATAAAAGTAATATTTTTTCAGATTTTTCATGTTTTCTGAAAAATTTCTTTCATTTTTTTTATTGCCAAAACATAATTAATTTTAAAGAGTATTCAAGTGAATTTCATTATAAATCAAATTAAGTTTTTTTATGAAATAATATAGTATGTATTTTACAAATATTTAAACTTACAACTGTTTGGGTTACTTTTGGAATTGACTTCAATCACTGTAATAACTGTTCACTCTTCAAATGTCATAACTCGAATGATTTAATGTCCTGCACAATATGCCGGATATGTCAGAGCCTGAGTGGGTTGCATCTTTCGACTCATGCGCATAGGAAAATTCCCAGATGCAAATGCCCAGATTTTATAAATACAATTGAAAATCGATGCAGCTATTTCATGTTATATGTACATATATTATGTATAGCTTTATATATGTATATATTATATAGAAAGACAACCCCGGATAAAAGAACATGAATTCAATAATTTAGCAACATGTTTTCCTAGAAAATGTATTTTTATGGAAATTGCAACTTTTAGTAAATGAACATATGTAAGTATATGTAAATACAATTGAAAATGGATACAGCTATTTCCGGATATACATTATATACATACATATATATATTATATACAGAAAATCCAGAGCAAAACAATATAAAATCAATATTTTCGTGATTTAATTTCTTCCCAGATGCAACAGCCTAGATTTTACTAATTAAATAGAAAATCAAAAATGAAAATGAAAAAAAAAACTATATACATATATGACTTAAGGACTTAAATATATATCCTAAAACAATTTTTATATATGCACTTATAAGATGTCCTTAATGAATTATAAGGATGTCCAAGTCATTAGAAATTATCCAAAATCACAAACATCAATCAAGAACATTTTAGTATTCAATATATAATTATCATCAAAATCTATTAAATAATTTCATTCCTACCTAAATCTATATAAAATAATTATAGCAAAGAAACAATAGAAAAAACTTACAAAACTGTAGACATGTGTAGGAAACAGCTTCAATCACTTTGAAATACATATAATTCTAATAGATGTTTACTCTTTAAATATCACTACTTGATTGATTTAATACCTTGCACAATATGGCGGATGTGCAGCTTCCCGGGGTTGCATTTCAAAGCTCATGCGCGTTTTCCACCTACGCAATAAAATCAATATTGAAATTTCCCATTATTTAGCTTTTTCCGGGACATTCAATTATTTTATTGCGTAGATGGAAAACGCGCATGAGCTTTGAAATGCAACCCCGGGAAGTTGCACATCCGCCATATTGTGAAAGACATCAAAACGATCACGTTGTGACATTTAATGAGAAAACATCTGTCAGAATTATAAATATAAGTTTTTTATTACGTCTTATTTTATTATATAGATATTACATCAATAATAATTATTTTATAATTGAAATATAGAATCTGTTGATTCCATATGTTTTCATATAAAAATTATTTTTAATTATTGAATTTGACGTTTTTTCTTCTCAGAAAATATTTCTAAATTATTAATTTACTTTTGTTAATGCTAATTAAAATTTCAACTATTTAAAAAGTATATGTTCTATGAGAAAATTACAATTAAAATAAAAACATTGA
>NW_017099385.1:0-3482 GCF_001412225.1 Nicrophorus vespilloides
TTTAAATATGACTTGTATACAGTACATTTACAATGAACAAAATATCCAGGTTCAAGCATAAAATATGATGGTTTTGAGATATACAAAAAATTAGAAATAATTCTTTCTGTGTAGATAATATCCACTAAGTTGAACATTTATCGAGATAATAAGGTGATAAAAAAGAATTTGTCCTCATATAAAGGTAAAATTTTAGATCTTCAACATGAGTAATCTGCATAAATTATGACAAAGTCAAAATCTGGCCACAAATAACATGTGCAAATTGTGCGATGTAACAGTTAGCACATATATATATATATATAATTATGTTTTCCTAAGTACAAGATAATTATGTTAACATACTATAGGCGATAAAAAAGAATATGTATGCCAAAAATTTGCATACGCTCATGTAAATAATGCAGTTTCGCCCTTAAGAATGAGCAAACTTCTAAATTCATGACAAAACGTCATAACCTTGCCACAAATAAAGTGTGCAAATTGTGCGTTAGCATATATATATATAATTATATTTTCTTAAGCTATGTATAATTGAACTTTGTGGTAGCTTTAAGTGCAAATGTGAAATAGCAACAATGTTGCGTTTTACTGGCCGAACAAACGTTTTCCAAGCAATTAGTCGCCCCACGTTTTAGTTTCCGGATTGTTAATTTCAGATTGGAGCAATCAGTTGAGTGGGGGGCCAAGCAGTCGACCATTAGTTTGAAATACGGAAAATAGCATCATAGTAAAAAAAACTAATCTTACGTTTGTTGATGCGAAGATCCAATTAATAAACACTTATACACCAGATATGAATGAACACGTCTGTTTCTCTGCAAGTATTATCCGGACATCAGAAGGGTGTATTTGCGGAGCTGGAAGTCACTTCCGACGCACGAGACATTCCTTGTTCGAGATCGAAGTTACGTCTGGGAGCAGCGCGAGTTGCACAAAGCTGAGCCCTCATGGCACATCACCGATCCTGCGCTGTCGCCGCAGGCCATGGACATTAACGGCACCCCTGCAACTCCGCATCAAGGTCGATCCATAAACATCTTCCGCGCCCCTGATTGTGCCGAAAATGTAACCCCTCTCGCACGGATACATCCATTGTTGGCTTCATTTCACGGCAATATCGACAAAAATAATGTTCCTTGTTTCGAAGATTCTCAGGTGTCCCAGTTTCAATTCTAAATATTAAAATAATCATTATAAAACAATTTTGTCTTAGTAACAAAAATAAGTACAAACTTACATAATCAGGTAAATAGGAATATCTTCAATATATTGGAAACAGATGTAGTTAACACTTTGCTGGAGTGCAGTTATGTTGCAAGTAACTTAATGTATTATATTCTATAATTTTGACATCACTCAACGGAAATTACGTTTTGGAAAGCAGCAATTACAGAAATCCCTCCTTTCTTAGGAATTGAAGAAAATAAATCCATATTATCTGAATAATTATAGAAAGTATTATAAGCATCTCTGAATCATTATGCGAACAAACTAAATACTCACACCTTCATAAACAGTTGGTATATTACAATTTATCTTCAAAAGGTTGTAGTCATTTCCAACATTATGTGCTATAACAAAGAAAAAACGTTCATTACTTGAATTGTTATTTAATTTGGTTGCTTTTAATTGAATAATTTCTAAAAAAAATACTTCATTGTGTTCCTAATATCATATATGGATTTTCGAAATAATTTTCTTTTTAAATTATTACCAAATAACAATGTTGTAAGTAAATGATACATCCTATTAGATTTTGTAGTACAACCCTCAATATTGGCTAATATTTACATCATTTTCACATTTGCAAGTGATATAATAAATGAAATATATTAAAGTTGGATTGTATTTAAAAGCTTTCCATTCAGTCAATTAAACATACAATTGAAAAAATACAATAAGTAATTTGGCCTTAATTGTGAACATCCATTCTAAACATGAATACATTTTCTCACATAAAAGGAATAAAACTTACAGTTTTCATGACTACATATGTTACAATATGGCATAGAATTGACGTCCTATTCCATTGGCGTCCTGTCCCATTGGCACATCCCATTCAGCTCCATGTCATATGTCCGTCCTTCGAAGTCAACCTGAATGTGATTAAAGCAAATAAAAATCTGACACTGAAAATCTTATTGACTAGACGCATTATTCATGATAAATCTAAAGAATATTTTGTGCAAAGCTCTCATCGACTTTGTTACATGATTTACTATAATGCATACCGATCTATCAATTATTATATTGCAATGGTGTTGAAAATGGTTTTCAACAGGAACTGGTTTGACTCCTAAGATGTTGATGCAGTCTTAAGATTTTTGTAAAAATAGCTTGCTATGATGTATTATGGGCAACTCTATGGCCATAACATACCATTTGTACAAGATATTTATATCACTTTTGTTTAACTTAACCCTTCTAGGACGTGCGACGTATTTTTACATTTCAACAAATTTGTTTTGTTGGAACCGCGTACTTTTACTATTCTAATACAATTAGTTTCAAACGATAGTCCCGAATATAATCTCCACGCTGTCTTAGAAGGGTTAAAAATACAAGTATTCACTGAGAACAACTCCTCACACAAGTTTCACCAATTCACAGCCATTTCCTAAAATGGAGGCCAAGGGGAATCCCCTAGCAACTGGTGGTAAACCTCATTACTACAATAGTTAATAACTCAAGCTTACAAAAGATGGCGTAAAACGCAAGAAGATAAATGTACATTAAAATATGAGAATTTACTTCGACATCAAATTGGATTTCCAATATATAGTTTTTACAGAATACTGTTTGCACAGAAAAACAGTTTGCAAAGAACTACTTTTACAACATAACTATTTTTGTTGACTCATAAGTTCTACAAATAAATCAAGGTAACCTATCTATATCATTGAAATATTATCAATTTTTGGGTTTCCAAGTGAAGCAACAGAGGAAGTCAGTAATTCTGATATAGAGTATGCACCATACTTGTACTGTGAATAATATACAATTCCATAATGAGACAAAAGTAGATATGGATGCACTCGATCAAAATGTGCCAATAGCTTTGATTGATTGCATATTAATTGTGCTCTCTGGTGTTAACAGTAGAGTTGGATATGAATCCTCACCATTGAGAAAAAAAAATTTTAGGTATTCTTTGATAAAACAAGAAATGTACTTTACTCATGTTTTTGTCAAAACTAATAAAAATATCTCATTATGTATATAAATTGAAATGTATGTAAAGTAATATATTTTGCGTTAATTGTGAAAGACCTTCCTAAACATGTAGAAATTTTCTCCCAGAAATAGAAAAATACTTACAGCTTTCATGAATATATTACAATATGGCAAAGAATTGGCGTCTTTAGAAGTAAAATTGGCTCCTGTCCCATTGACACATCCCATTCAGCTCCATGTCATAGGTCCATCCTTCGAAGTCAACCTGAAATGTGAATAAAGCAAATAAAAATCTGACACTGAAA
>NW_017099385.1:3507-4689 GCF_001412225.1 Nicrophorus vespilloides
TTTTCAACAGGAACTGGTTTGGCTCCTAAGATGTTGATGCAGTCTTCTTAAGGTTTTGTACAAGTAGCTTACTATGATATATTATGGGCAACTCTATGGCCATAACAAACCATTTGTACAAGATATTTATATCACTTTTGCTTAACTTAACCCTTCTAGGACGTGCGACGTATTTTTACATTTCAACAATAATTTTTGTTGTAACCGCGTACTTTTACTATTCTAATACAATTAGTTGCAAACGATAGTCCCGAAAATAATCTCCACGCTGTCTTAGAAGGGTTAAAAATACAAGTATTCACTGAGAACCACTCCTCACACAAGTTTCACCAATTCACAGCCATTTCCTAAAATGGAGGCCAAGGGGAATCCCCTAGCAACTGGTGGTAAACCTCATTACAACAATAGTTAATAACTCATGCTTACAAAAGATGGCGTAAAACGCAAGAAGAAAAATGTACATTACAATATGAGGATTTACTTCGACATCAAATTGGATTTCCAATATATAATTTTTACAGAATACTGTTGCACGGAAAAACTGTTCGCGAAGAACTACTTTTACAACATAACTATTTTTGTTGACTCATAAGTTCTGCAGATGGGTCAAGGTAACCTATCTATATCATTGAAATATCAATTTTTGGATTTCCAAGTGAAACAACAGAGGAAGTCAGTAATTCTGATATACAGTATGCACCATACTTGTACTGTGAATGATGTACAATTCCTGATATACAATTCCATAATGAGACTAAAGTAGATATGGATGCACTCGATCAAAATATGCCAATAGCTTCGATTGATTGCATATTAATTGTGCTCTCTGGTGTTAACAGTAGAGTTGGATATGAATCCTCACCACTCAGAAAAAAAAAATTAGGTATTCTTTGATAAAACAAGAAATGTACTTTACTCATGTTTTTGTCAAATCTGTTAAGAATATCTCATTATATATATAAATTGAAATGTATGTATAGTAATACATTTTGCGTTAATTGTGAAAGACCTTCCTAAACATGTACAAATTTTCTCCCAGAAATAGAAAAATACTTACAGCTTTCATGAATATATTACAATATGGCAAAGAATTGGCGTCTTTGGAAGTAAAATTGGCTCCTGTCCCATTGACTCATCCCATTCAGCTCCATGTCATAGGTCCATCCTTCGAAGTCAACCTGA
>NW_017099386.1:0-2416 GCF_001412225.1 Nicrophorus vespilloides
TATAAGATAATATAATTTTGCTAAAAGATGAACTTTTTCTTAATAATTAGGACAATTTTCCGAACAACTTAATAATATTAATATTAAATTGATAACTATAGCGAATTGACTTAGAATTAGTTAAAATAATTTTTTGTAATTATTAAGTGTAAACTAAATTTCTACAAAATTAACAAGATGTGTAATGTATAGTTAAAAAAATCTATACTTAGGATAAGATGCTAAGACTATCGAATGACAGCGGTAATTAAACACTTCTTGTACCAAAGACAGTACGTTTTACATTTATTCATTTCTATAGAAACATCTGAGTCATATTTAAATGTCCAGAACGTGATGCAATACCTACTTTATATCGATATATTTTTAGTGTCACGAAAGCGATGCGCCGCAAATAGTAAGAAGAAAAAAAAAACGAGAAATATTCGCGCGACGATTTGCGGAGGAAGCATTAAAATGCCAATGATGTTGATGACAACAAACGTTTATTGTTGTTATCGAGCCAGGAAGGACGTGCAGTGTCTCAAGGATTTGAAGTCTGCAACGCAGGAGACGCAAATCCATCATCATCATCATCATGAAGAATCGCCCTTGACATTGAGGGCTCTATTCTTCGGAGAACGAAGGAGTTGCGTGTAGAAAGAGGTGTTGTTGTTGTTGGTGCGTGGGAGATTTCGCTTGAGCAATGGAGCTTAACAGCACGGTCAAGGCTACGGGAAAGAAATAATGTTTTCCGAGCGCGCAAGAAGACAAAGCGAGAAGAGAGTGTCTAGCTGCAGTTCTTGTTTTGTTCGGAAGAAACCGCTTTAATTAACGCTGCGAAAACGTCTTGAGGGGAGAAATTTGCGACTGCGAATTAAATTTTCAGTGTGTACGTGGTGGTAAACGTTTGGAAGGTGAAAGGCTTTCAGATGCAAATTAGTCTGTGAGCATCAGCAGCAGCAGCCGGTCAATAAATACGTTGGCAAAGGGGCGCGAATTTAGAAGCCCTAAACTTTTGCATATTTTCCACAACTTTTGCAGAAGGAAATGCTTCGTATTGGATTCGATTGATAATCACGTTTTTTTAAAGAATGGGGTTGTTATGAATGCGTAAAAGAGTGTATGCTGATGGTGATGGTTGCTGCCCGGTCGTTCTTTGGTCTGCGATTGGTGCAACGGCGGCTGCGGCCATAAATAGGCGCGCAACGATATTTCCGTTGACCCTGAGTCGACCTTCACAGACTGAAGCTGTTACTGGGGGGATGATCATTGCGTTTCCCCACATTATACACACACTCACACACAGTCTGCATTGCGTACATTGTCCATTCATTGATTTTATGCTCACCACACACTAACAAACGCACGCACGTATACACACACTGTCTGTGCACTCTCTCATCCATACAACTGAACATCCCAGACGAAACGATGCATTTAGTATAGTAGAAGACAAAATTTGCACAATCAAAAATTACGTCGTTTTAACAGTTTTAAATACCTAAACTTTTGTGAATTGCAGAAATTGATGTTGCATTTTGCAGGAATCGAATTAGATTGTAACAGAAAATACATCGGATTTATATAAACAGCAAATAATTCAATTATCACAAAGTTTAGATGAAAAATTTTAAAACGTTAAGTGAATGTTTTTTTTAAAATTTAAACAGCTCATAGCAGGCGACTCGATGACAGCATGAAGATGTAAGTAGACTCGTTGGAAAGACAAAATATTCAGCTTCCATACGAGTGGTCGATGATGTAACTGTCTTAAGGGATTGTCGAGAAATTCACGAAAAACTGTAAAAACTGAATAAAAAACGAAAAAAAAAGTTCTTCAGCTTATAACAGGTGACTTGATATAACTACAAAGATGTATGTTGGCGCGTTGGAAAGGTGAGATCTTCAGCTTTCATACGAGTGGTCTATGATTTAATTACCTTTAGGGGTTGTCGAGAAATTCACAAAAAACCGAAAACACTTAAAAATAAACGAGAAAACCGTCATTTCTCTGTTATGTATAAGACGTTAAGTATGTGTTTTTTTTTTTCAATTTCTACAGCTCATAGCAGGCGACTCGATGACAGCACGAAGATGTATGTAGGCTTGTTGGAAAGACAAAATATTCAGCTTTCATACGAGTGGTCGATGATGTAATTATCTTAAGGGGTTGTTGAGAAATTCACAAAAATCTGTAAAAACTGAAAAAAAAAACGAGAAACTGTAAAAACTGAATAAAAAACGAAAAAAAATGTTCTTCAGCTTATAACAGGCGACTCGATGAATCTACAATGATGTATGTAGGCTCGTTGGAAAGGTGAGATATTCAGCTTTCATACGAGTGGTCGATGATGTAATTATCTTTAGGGGTTGTCGAGAAATTCACGAAAAACTGAAAAAACTGAAAAAAAATACGAAAAAAAGCGTTCCACAG
>NW_017099387.1:0-3125 GCF_001412225.1 Nicrophorus vespilloides
TTTATAAACAACATAAAAAGTCAAAGTCGCTTAACATCGATCGAATTATATAAAAGTAAAATTTGCTTAAAAGTCAAATCGTATAAACGTCAAATTATGATAAGTCAAATTTCTTGAAGCGTCAAATTTGTTTAAACGTCAAATCAAATAAACGTCAAATTATGATAAGTCAAATTTGTTTAAACGTTAATTTATAAATAACATAAATATCAACGTTGGTTCATGTCAAATTATATAAAAATCAAAGCTGTTTAAACGTCAAATTGTATAAACAAGTCAAAGTCGCTTAACATCGAATTATATAAAAGTAATATTTGTTTAAACGTCAAATTATGAACAACAACATAAATATTAACGTTGGTTAACGTCAAATTATATGAAAATCAAAGCTGTTTAAACGTCAAATCGTATAAACAACATAAAAAGTCAAAGTCGCTTAACATTGATCGAATTATATAAAAGTAATATTTGTTTAAACGTCAAATCGTATAAACGTCAAATTATGAACAACAACATAAATTTGAACGTTGGTTAACGTTAAATTATATGAAAATCAAAGCTGTTTAAATGTCAAATCGTATAAACGTCAAATTATGAACAATATAAATGTTAACGTTGGTTAACGTCAAATTATATAAAAGTCAAGTTTGTTTAAACGTCAATTTATGAACAACATAAATATCAACGTTGGTTAACGTCAAATTATGAACAACATAAATTTGAACGTTGGTTAATGTTAAATTATGTAAAAATCAAAGCTGTTTAAACGTCAAATTATATAAACAAATATGCTTAACATTGAATTATATAAAAGTAAAATTTGTTTAAACGTCAAATCGTATAAATGTCATATTATGAACAACATAAATATCAACGTTGGTTAACGTCAACTGACATAAAAGTCAAATTTGTTTAAACGTCAATTTATAAACAACATAAGTATCAACGTTGGTTAATGTCAAATTATATAAAAGTCAAAGCTGTTTAAACGTCAAATGGTATAAACAAGTTAAAATTGCTTAACATTGATCGAATTATATAAAAGTCAAATTTGTTTAATCATCAAATCGTATAAACGTCAAATTATAAACAACATAAATATCAACGTTGGTAAACGTCAAATTATATAAAAGTCAAATTTGTTTAAACGTCAATTTATATATAACTTAAATGTCAACGTTGGTTAACATCAAATTATATAAAAGTCAAAGCTGTTTAAACGTCAAATTGTATAAACAAGTCAAAGTCGCTTAAGATCGAATTATGTAAAAGTTAAATTTGTTTAAACGTCAAATTGTATAAACGTCAATTTATGAACAATATAAATATCAACGTTGATTAACGTCAAATTATATAAAACTCAAATTTGTTGAAGCGTCAATTTATAAACAACATAAATGTTTGTTAATGTCAAATTATGTAAAAATCAAAGCTGTTTAAACGTCAAATCATATAAACGTCAAATTATGAACAACATAAATATCAACGTTGGTTAACGTCAAATTATATAAAAGTCAAATTTGTTTAAACGACAAATCGCCATAGTTTATTGTTGTTTTTGTGCAATTGTTTCAAACACATTATCTTGTTTATTTTTTTGAAAACTAACTTGATTTTAACGTTTTTCTTTTAACGTCTTCACGTTTTATTTGATTATTCAATAACCACGCATGATAATTAAATCATTGTTGATACAAAATAAACACGAAACTATGAGCTTTTTCATGCTCTAATTATTATTTCTATGAGATTTAAAGTTCGTCTGTTGCAAGCTGTCAATTAATCATTGAGATATGTCAAAGTTTTCAATTTTTTTAACACCTTCACGTTTTATTTAATTACTCGATACGTACACGCGTTAATTACTTCAGCAAAGAAAGAAAAAACTGTTGCCTTTCTAACGAGCCTAAAACGAGATTTGTGGAATTTACCGTTTCTCAGTTATAAGCTTTCAAAATTTTGAAAAAAAAAAACATATTTTCGTTCATTACACAAAACGCACATTTTTCGACTTGGATTCGAAATCTTCTTTACTAAACATAAGTTGAAAATGTGTTTAATTTTATTTGGACTCGTCGTAAATCCCAAAGCCGAAAAGGTCGACGTAATCTTTGATTTTTGGGGTTTTGTCGCCTTTCATTTTATTGCCCATCAGGTAGACACAATTGTACAAACGACACATTTTTGTTTCTCTTTCGCTTCTGTTTTTATCATTTGTTAATTTATGGTTGCTAACTCCATCTGTTCGATATAAATACGTTTTTGTTTTGTTTATAATTTGTTCGTCAAATGTTTCTTTCATTTGTTTATATTGTTTTGTTTCGTTTCCTACTAGATTTAGTAGTCACAATTCTTCGACTTTCTAAACGCTTATAGTTAATTAATGGGAGCAGATTTAGTAAACAAATTTTGCTAGACTGTATTTAATTAATTTCATTCGTGGAAATACATAAAGCGGCGCCAACTATAAATAAACATTCGCATTCATCTTACATTAAATTATTCTTGAGTTGAAATAGAAATGAGTGTAGAAATATCGATTCCACCGTTATTGATGATCATTCATTGAAATGTAGTTATTAAAATCACGTGGTGTTTACGATCCTTTACAAAAATGTTGATTTTTATTATAGGCAACTTTATTTACATCAAAATTAACAGAAAACAGTTACAGGTTTTAGAATAAAATTAAAACAGTTTACTTTTTACCTAATACAAAAATTGATTATTAAATAATAACGATAATGTGTAACATAAAATAATGAGTATTTTATTATAGGCAACTTTCTTTGCACCAAAGCTTTTACTAAACAAAATATACGTTTTAGAATCAAATCAATATAATCAATTTATTCTTAATAGGATAATGTTGTGTTACAGTTCTAACATATTTTTATGTTTCAATTAGACAATTTAAATCAGTGTTTTCTAATGAAATGTGAAAACACTGCTTTTTTCGAGCATTTTTTAAACTTTGAACACGAATTACAGCCAAACGGCTAAAACCACACTAATATATCGATACTTGCCAGATTCCCCAAACATTCAGCTTTCATATGCATATTTTGGATTCATTCTACGTATTATAGTTTACGAGTAAATCAATGAAATGTAAAAACACTGCT
>NW_017099388.1:0-10622 GCF_001412225.1 Nicrophorus vespilloides
AGACTCTTTGAGCGGCGGTAGTACACGCAATGTACCACCTTTTTAACATGCCTAATTTTCTAGAACTTGTATAGAGGAATTACCCTTTAATTCGGTTGGTATGTCAATGGATGAATGTGGGCCATCCGATGTTGATTCAGTTGAAGTAATTGTCTGATTCAGTTGTCAAAATATTTGTTGGGTTCAAAAATTTAGGAATTTCCGGTCCCTGAAAGAGCTTTTTTTAACTCTTTGAATATACTATTAAATAAACAGTGTTTCATGTGAGTTAAGTGTATATTTCAAGATAATACATGTGGCATGTCTTATATACATGTGTAAGAACCTTTTTTTCCTATTAAAATATAAAATATATGGAAGTACACTTTTTTTGAAACAAAAAATGTATTAAAAAATTTCATGGTAGCTTTTGATATTTCTAATCTAAAAAAAAAAATGGTACAAGTTTTAACCCTTTCCAGCCCAATTTATTTTTCCAAAAATTTGTTTTTGTTTTATTCAAATCTTTATAAAAGCACTTTTCTAATCATAAAAAACATCTCACCTGTTTTTTTCATTATTCAACATTACCTACTGTTAAAAACACATCTAGCTTCAATTCACATTTGTTGCTTCCAATAGTTTTAATCGTCGAAAAACAAAAGTGAATTGAAAAATGAATGATTCCATTTGGAATCACTGGGCTGGAAAGGGTTAATAGTGAAGTTATTTATTGCTATACTCAAGTTATTATCGTTTTTTTTTAATTTTTATTAAATATGTTTCAAAATATACCTGATATTTTTTTTCAATTTTATTTTCTTCATTAATATTCTTAATTAAATATCATTATTATTAGAATTTGACTTATATTGACAACATATGGTTGTCAATGGTTTAGTTATTTTTTATAGTTTTATTACATCTTAAAAGTGCAGTATAGTAAATGTGGAATAGTAAATATAGGCGCGGCGGCTTGCTTCAACTTTCTCTCTGTGATTTTACTTGAAAATGATTATAAATTGTTGCATATTATGTGATTGTGACATTTAACGTATTCTCTAGATCAATGTTCAAACTTAATTAGATAATCAGGTAATTAGTTTTCAAGATTTTTGTATGTTAATCTTATTATCTTTTGGAACGCATGATTTATCGTATCTTAAGAAAAGACAATAATTAAAAATATACGTAATGTTATAATGTAGTTCTTCTAAAATATTTTGTAATTCATGTTTCACTTTATGTGATGTGGGAATCGTAATGAAGTTTTCAAATGGGCACAAAAAGTCTAAATATGAATATAAAGGTTAATTGCGCCTCGCATAATAAATTTTCAATTAGCAGTTTCGCAACAGTTTTCTAATGAAGAAAAATAAATCTCGTGATACTGTAACTATAATTATTTTTTTGAATAAATAAAGTAAGCAAATATTCTGGAAAAATATACAAAAATACCTGGTATAGTGCCAATAAACTCGTTTGAAATCAAATAAATAATAGAATAATAGAAATAAAACTTACATAAGCAAAAAAAACAATTATAAGTTTGTGTACTAAGTAGAATTTATTTTTATTTTGCTCAATTTGTTTTGAAATTTTTAAACCGAACTATAGTGAATCCGGACTGATCGAAGCCATACTATACAATGTATTGCTGTATTTTATTTTTTACACAGAACAGGATTACTTCACATACTGCGGGTAATTGCTTGTGTCCTGAATTGTTTGAAAGTAGTCCGGTTTCCGAGCAAAGAAAAAATAATTTTGAAAATTTCAAACTATTATATAGTGAATCCGCATTATGAAATGTATTACTATAGTAACAACAACCTTTCAAATATTGGTACTTGCTTTATATTATTTTTTTTCCTGAAATGAAAAATGTACAAAGTTGCAAGGATTTGTTTATATTGTTCCATATTGATTCACAATCTATTCTTAGCGAACATTCAGTACATTAATTCGATGTTGACAAATGCGTTTAAATGGAAATTTCCCTTCGTTACATAATTAGAACACATAATGCACGTGTCAATTAAATCTTAAATGTACAAACCCGTGGTTTGAAACGTGACTGATTCTTTGAAAATAACCTAATCCAACTCGCACGCAACTCAATCTAATCTAATGCAAACCGAGCTGTTGTAACCTTACTTTTTGTTTTTATAGACATATCAGGTAATAAAAAGTTTCAAATATGACAACTAGTTCTTTGCAATTAAATGCGCAATACTAGTTGAAAATATAATTTCTACTTATTTTTCGGATAATAACCGAATTTGCATATTTTTTTTTTCAAGTAGATTGGAGATGCACAGAATAACTTTGTGACAAATTTAATTAAAAAAATTATATTAATTATTAATACTTTCTTATATTTATATTATACATTACAAACCTTTTATGCCTCTTAAAAAATAATCCCATTTCTTGTTAAAATTTCTTTTATTTATAAAGAAAAATATGTCATTTGTGTTGAAATTATTATTCGTGTATCCAATTACAGTGCATTTTACGTAATTGTTATTTGTACAATTTCAAAAATATGTGAACTATAAAACTATCCGATCTGCGTAAATAATTTTTCAAAAATAAAATTATAAAATGTTTTTATTATTTAATATTTACGTTTAGTGATTTCCGACGTGCGATTTTATCTGAATTCCGAATGGATTTTTCCATATCATCTTTAATAGCTCTTACTCATTTGTGTACTAAATACGTCGCAATTACGAAGTCAAATTCTTACAAATACGTGAATATAAATATGACATTCAAAATTTCAAAAATAAAAATATATAGTGGAACCTCGCTTATCGAGCTTAATAAGGGACGTTTTGCATAACAAGTGACGACGAGAAGAGAAGTCCTGGATTGTGCGCATGCTACATCATTTTTAAAACTTGTGTACACATATTATGTGTATTTTTAAATATGTTTCACTATACGAGTAAAAATCTGGAAATTTTGGAAAGGAATAAACTCGTTAAGCGAGGTTCCACTGTATTCTAAAAAAAAAAATACTACGAAAAATTATTATACAGAATCCTATTTCAAACTGAACTGAATCGATTAGCCGAAATATGCGAGATATTGCTATACTTTGAATTAAATTAATAAAAAAATAGTACAACGTTGTTATATGATTCTGAATTGTATTCATTCATTCACTAATATTTTAGTTAATTAAATTTAAATACAAGATCAGATTTGGTATTCTAAATATAGATTTAAACCAAATTTACGAAACTTGTTTATTACAAGTGGATTATTTTACATACATACGTACTTGTTTTAACTTTTTTGAATATCAAAATTCAAATATTTATTTAAATTCCAATTGTCTGTTAACAATGTTGACCTACTTTATACTATCGTTTTCTATAACGTTATACTTACGAATTAACTACTAAAAGTCGCTACAACATATATTTTTTGGACGGAAAGACTGGGTTTAATAGTCCTGATTATTTTTTAAACGAAAAGTATATATCTAGTATTAAAATAAGTATTAATTAGAATTAAACTAATATAAGTGTAATCTATGTAGGTGCTCTAGAATATTACATTTAGATAACTATTTGAAGACATATTTTTTTCTAGGTTTTGAATAAGTTTGTTACATTCGATACTTTCCACTAAACTGTGAGATTTCACTTTTAATTGTCTTCATTCGCAGGTTGTTGTATCTGATGGGTACATACCGTGCATCCGTAATTGTTCTCAACATTTTCAATTGGAATCGCTAAGGTATTTCAATGTTGTGCTTACTTACTCACTGATTTTATACTTTAATAGTTTTATCCAAAGACACAGTACAAACATTCTTAATTAAAGCTGAACTGCGTTACATTTGACTATAATTATGTGTTAATTATTTGTTGTTTTAAGTTATTCTTTGAACGCGTATTTTTCCTCATTGTAGATTTTAAAATGAGTCTATTTAGATGACTTTAATAAGGTATTTCCGGATAGTTTTAAGTTATTATGACATTACATAAGTGCTATGACATTTGTAAATATAACAAGTAATGTTTTTTTCATATTTATAGACTTCATTTACATGTACGTAGAATACTTCATTGGCGGAAGTAGTATTAATTTATTTTGTTCACCGTATTTTTCGAACCAAACGACTCCTGACTATTTTATGTTGAGAAATCAACAAAAATAATTTTATTTCCTAAAAATTGTTTCACAAAATTTCTAGAGCATCTAATAGTCCAGATAATAATAAAATAAAATTCACTATTCGACGCACTTCAATGTATTTATAAAAAAGTATTTTCTTTACTGTTATCAGAATAATAAGCTTCGATTTTAGAAATCTTTGACTGCTGAAACACTTATGCAATTATTTTAGGTCACAAAATGTTGAAAATATTCTGTATATTTTACCAATATATTCTGTTGATGAAAAGGGTTCATTAAATTCAATGATTAATATATATATATCTTCTTTATTATAGATGAATTATCAAAAGTTTTTCTATAATTTTGACATAGTGCTTTTACATAAAGTTCGTTTCTGTCTAAGAGGTGTCATTTGTTTCAGAAAATTTATTTTGAAATCTTTGATATAATTGAATGTGGATATTGCAATAAGTGAAAGAACTTATTGTTCAAGTAATATTTTACTGAAGTAATTCTGAAAAGCTTTGATGCAATTGGAAGTGGTTTGATTAATAATAAATTTATTATTTTGAAATCTTTGATATAATTGAATGTGGAGAATATTAGATTGAAGAACTTATTGTTCAAGTAATATTTTACTGAAGTAATTCTGAAAAGCTTTGATGCAATTGGAAGTGGTTTGATTAATAATAAATTTACTTATTTTGAAATCTTTGATATAATTGAATGTGGAGAAATTAGATTGCAAGAAGTTCTTTCATTATATTTCAAGTATTATTTTCCTGATGTAATTCTGAAAAGCTTTGATGCAATTGGAAGTGGTTTGATTATAATAAATTTACTTATTTGAAATCTTTGATATAATTGAATGTGGAGAAATTAGATTGCAAGAAGTTCTTTCATTATATTTCAAGTATTATTTTCCTGATGTAATTCTGAAAAGCTTTGATGCAATTGGAAGTGGTTTGATTAATCTATATAGAAGTTATTTTCTCTGTCATTATTCCATTGTTAAATTATAAATGCAATAAAAGTTTTCAGACTTCAAATTTAGATACTTGTTTTTATTGGATGGATATGTTTGATGGTTTTATCGATATGTAAAATTAGTTTGACCGAAGTCAATGCATACAGAAGTAGCGTTTCATGTCCTCTGAATAAATAATAATCATTTCTTATTTTCTAAATTACATATCATTGGAATAATATCAGAGTGCTTTCGTCAATAATGCGTCCGCCTTTATTATTGTTATTACTACGGTCGATTCGTGAATTGATTATTGTACAGTGTGTATAGACGCGTGGGTGTGCTTTATTACGTAAATTCGTAATTACCGTGCACTAGAAATCCTCCGCTGATGATTATAAACATGGGCAGCGACACATGTTTGTCCGTGCATTAACAAGCAACAAAAGGTGGACTGGCATGTGCGAGGGTTTGGGGGAGAGGAGAAGGCTGAAAATGTACACTCATTTAATATGTATAATAATAATGAGAGGTTTTGCCCGTTTCATTCCAATCGAATCCTCCATCGGTCTCGACGTGTGCGCGACAGTCACATTCATTTCCACAACCATATCGAATAAATGTGGAAACCCTCTTCTAATCACTCAGATATTGCATTATCGCGTCGATCGATACTAAAATCCGGTGGTGTTCGGCTTTTTCACCAACTCCATAGACCAATTCCAACGCACACACATTAGCCGTATTGGCATGCATTGGATAATTGGAGCCAATTTGCTCGTAAACCGCTCGACAAAAGAACCAGCGAGAGACCGCAGCAAACCGGCAAGCAAGTTGAGCTTTGTTTCCAATTGATTTTAATCTCATTTCCAGATTGTTTGTTTGCTTAATTCGATGTGTGCAGTCGTCGTTTAATTAATATGATTTTGAATCTGGTTTTATATGTCCTTCTGTAAACTGATATTGGAAATGGATCGGTAATACGATTATTGCGAACTATAATTTCCATTCATCCAGTTTTTTTTAATTATATTCTTTCTTACATTACAATAAACTTAAATTGTTCATTTCTTGATTCAATATTTACATTTATAGATTTCTAAACTTTTATTTCGATATTGAAAATATACATGTTTTTATATGTCCATATTATTTATTAATTATATCTGATTTATGATGATGTTAGGAAAAATAATAAATTAAAAGAATTAATTACATTGTAACATATACAGGATATCCGTTCGTCGGAGTAATAACAATACACATTTTTTTTAGCACAAACATACTGTAGACTAAAGCAAAAATAAGAATAAAATAATATTCGATTAATTTGCAGTAGACAGAGAATCATTTAATTAGTTTATTATTTAAGTTATTTACTTTTTCCCGTTGACAGACACGCTGTTGCATTTTCTACTTTATGAACTTCGATTTGAGAGATAAAAGAACAAAGAAACGTTTTATTAAACAAACAGTCAACGTACATACAAAGTTAAATCACGTTTGAAAATTTGAGTTTATAAAGTTGATTGCTTTTTTTCCTTCATTTAACAATTACATATAAGGATTTATTGTATTTAACATTAATCGCTTAAAAATAACACTTCAAAGTTAGGATCAATTTTACAAAATTCTGTTCGTTGCAAACACAGTTTTCTTAATCTTCCATAGGAAAACTTTCATCTTCTGCATTAAATAAATTTCTAACATCGAAATTTTCTAAACTTATTGATTGAGCCATTTGGATAATTTAATTTCTATTTTCTTCAATGATATTTTCTTCTACAACAATTTGTGGCCATATATTGCGAGTTGCAATATTTTGAGTTTAGTGGTCCGTGAGGTCAAAAAGGTTGACGACCGCTGGGCTAGAGGATAATTTGTGTTTCCACTTTTCTGGGAAAATATTAAAAATAACTCGATACCGCTCGTTACAAAATCTATATATTTACGTATTTTACTATGAACGGAAATATAAAGATAAGATAATATTCTTTTACAATTTTTTTCTGAGAAAACTAACAATTATTTACTAATTTTTATTGTCTCTGATTTGGTATAAGAGGTTAACGAACGAAGCCTTTCCAGCTATTAAAATTACTTAAATATGAAGTACATTTGTGTAGGTCGATTCTAATATATTTTATTTCTTTTCATTCTTCTGTATATAAATATTATTTCCCGGATGGAAAGACTACGGTGGTTAGTTCTTTGTAACACCTCACTCAATAAGTCCGTAGGATGACTAATAAAACAACAACTTTTGGACAATATTCGACTTATTCATCAACATAGTCTCTCCTTCAAGAATAATACATTCATTTATTTCATATAGAGCGATTTATCTTTGGCCTCAATATACTCTTCATTTTCGGCATTCACTTCTTAATTGGAGCTTTCACCCTTTGCTGTCCACTCAGCTGACGACCGATTTGACTCTGGAGTGTAGTGGTGGATCCAGGTTTCATCCATTGTTACATACCGCTATATTTCGCTTGAATAGCTCTAAACAGCGCTCAGAATCATCAACGCGTTCTTGTTTTTGGTCCAATTTAGAACAAAACTTGCTCATGATCAAATTTTCATTAAAAATGGTGAATACACTGCCTTCTGATATCTTCAGGGTGTCAGCTATATCAAGGAACTTCAATTTACGTTCAGCCAAAACCATTTTGTGAAGTTTTTTGTTTTCTGCAACAATTACCAAATTTGGGCGGCTCTGGTTCAGCACTATTTGTGTTTAAAATTAGCAAACCACTTCTCTACCATTTATCTTCACAGAGAAGAGAGAGGTAATTTTTTTCCCATCAAATTACAAAAGTAGCGTCACTAAAACCACTGAAACTTGTGAACTAAACATCAGATTGCCATAAAATTTTGACAGGCGTCGTCTGAAGGTTGGTACTTCATAAAAATTATATGGATTTGTCAATAAAGGCGCCATCTATATGTCATTATACGAACTTATTGAGTGAGGTGTTATGTTTCTTTATAAAAGTTAAGACCGTATCTCAATTTTAATATATTTTATTTCTTTCCATTCTGTATTATTTCCCGGACGGAAATACTAAGCTGGTTAGTTCTTTGTATATATATATCCATAATAATACGTTTTAGTTTACTTTTTATTTGATTAACTTTTTCACATTTTACTTTTTCGAGAATATTCGAAAAAATAATTTTATATTTCCAGTTTCCCAGTAATGAAAAGTAATTTTTCAACTGGTGTGCCATGAGAAGATCATGTGCCGCGAAAATGTTGATATTCGCCAAAGAGATACAAAATCCAATACGTAAAACAAAAGTTAAACAAATTTTATCACAATAAAAAGCTTTCAGTACAAACAAATGTATCTTTTAAACTATCATTAATTATAGTTTCATACAACAAAATAGATAATTAAATATGACATTGACAAACCGTGTCGTTAAATAAAAAACTTATTTTAGAAAAATAGAAAGTCATAACAATTACAGATAACTATATTTTATCACAATAAAAAGCTTTTAGTACAAACAAAAGGTAACTTTTAAACTATCGTTAATTAGAGTGTCATACAGCAAAATTGATAATTAAAATGACATAGACAAACAGTGTCGTTAAATAAAACATTTTTTTTTAAATATAGAAAATCATAACAATTATTATTAATAATCCATAAATTTCTTCTTCTCGTCCATTAGTTCTTGGAACGTATTAAACTTATATTAAATAATTATAATGTGTATTTGATATTTGAGTACTTTTCCGAAACGAATTATGCTTGCAAACCCAGGTTTAAAACTGTATATGGATTGTACATATATAATGCAACAAAGTAAAATAGTAACTCGAGATTGTTTGACAAAATTTCGATTACGAAATATTAAGACATATGGGACAAGAATGAGTCTATTGTTAGCCCAAGATTATTATATGCAAATCAGCCAAAATTTTGTTATCGTTAATCAGGTGACTGATATATTTCATTAAATTTATTATTTACACTATTTGAAAATGAAATTCACAGTTTATCAATACATTCCTTCGATATATTTAAAGCGCGAAAATATAAATCTGGATGTGGGCCAAAAATATTATTTTTAACTTCAATTATTTTATTCCTTCTAAAAATTAAGAAAATTGTATTGAAGCTTCTTTTTATCATTAAAATTATTTATTATTAATTAAAATTTTGTAATGTAAACTTGTTTTAATATTTAATTTTTATTTAATATTATTCATCAATTTGGGCTTATTGTAAAAAAAATTAAAAATATATATTGGAGATTGATCCAGCGACCAAATTCCACAGAGTGCTTATTAAAGAAAAATCACGAATAACTAACACTAACTTAAAAGCGATTAGGAAGGTCATGTGGTTTAAATCGTTTCAATCGTCGTGGACTCCAGTGTATTGATGGATGTATTCGTTAGTCGAGGACCAGGGAACATTGGCAATTGCTCTGAGCGTTTTTGACTGGAACCGTTGTATGATGTCAATACTTGTATTACACGCAGATCCCCATAGTTGCAATCCATAAGTCCATATCGGTTTTATTATCGTTTAATATATTAAAACTTTGTTTTCGCTGAGATGGATGATCTACCCATCAGCCAATGCAATCTTTTTACTGCCAGTCCCAGCTGTTTTCTTTTTGTCGTAATATGATTTTTCCAGGTGAGTCGACGATCCAGATGCATGCCAAGATACAAGTTTGTCGACGCATTGCGTACGTTACATGCACCGACTTAGTTTCATTAGCCCTAATTCTCCACTTTCTGAACTAATGTTCTATGCTATTCAGACTTCTTTGGAGTATCTGTGAGGCCGTAGTTCGGTTTTGGTGGGATGCTAGAACAACGGTGTCATCAGCAAATGTGGATATAGTGGCGTGCTGAGGAGTTGGTAGATCAGCCGTGAAGATCAAATAAATCGAAATCCGAACTGGTGTTCCGGAATGAGATGACCATCCAACAGCCAGGGCTTCAGTCTTCGCTGCAACAGCTTCTCGAACAGTTTAGACAGTACCAGTAGGAGGCTGATTGGTCTATATGAAGACGCCGCGTCCGTTGGTTTTCCAGGTTTGGCGATGAGTATGATTTGGGCTACCTTCCACTGTGATGGAAATATACCGAGTCTCAGGATTGTTGATAAGCGTTATTACCCTAATGCCGATACTGGGGAGCTGCCTCAAGACCTCTGCTGTAATCAGGTCATGGCGCTTTTTTTAGCTTTAACTCTAGTATAGTAGCTTAACCTGCTCACATAAATTGAGCAATGGGAAGTGACATTTGGTATGGAGACTCCAGAAATTCCATTATCTCGTTTTCCTCTTCCCCTGCAAGTCACCTCGCGGGAAAGGTTTATAACGTAACACGTTTGTTAGCATATGGTCAACAAACACCTCGCTCTTGTCCTCTCGCCTCCTTTGTCACTCCGCGCCCAAGTACCATCCGGTTGTCGAAGAGGCGACTCTCTCTGTTTCGGTTGTTTCGTATGCTTGGTCGCCTTCCACAGTGAGTGTTCGTTAGTTCCAGTAGGAGACAGACCAAGAT
>NW_017099389.1:0-7280 GCF_001412225.1 Nicrophorus vespilloides
AAAATCAATGAAATGTAAAAACACTGCTTTTTCAAGCATTTTTTAAATTTTGAATGCGAATTACAGCCATACGGATAAAAACACAGTAATATATGAATACTTGCTACATTCCCCAAACATTCAGCTTTCATATGCATCTTTTGGATTCATTCCATCTATTATAGTTTCTGAGAAAATCAATAATAAGTGAAGACACTAATTTGAACGCGAATTGAATGTATATATTCAGTTTTAACATTGTCAACAATATCAATTTTAGAGAAAGAATTCTATATTTCAGAAAAATTTCAAAGAAATATATACCAAATTCTTCAATAACAAAATACATTTCAGATTAAGTCCAGAAGCCTAATGCACTATAGTTTGTGAGAAAATCACTAAAATGTGATGATTTACTAATACAGAACATAAATGTCCAAAATCTTTGCATTAAGCTTAACTGTCGCAGTATCCCAAACATCAAGTACCTAATTTACTGTTACCACTATAAAAAAAAGACTGCGTATTATTTGGAATTTCAACCAAAATAAAAAAGAAAAACAACTGTAAGATGGTCCGTTTGGGCGTCGGATGATGATGATGATGACGATCTTTGTGGGTCTTCGTTTGCGGTGATGTGGGTTTTTTCTCGGTAATAACATCTCGAAAGTTATCTTTCGCTCTCGGCCCCGCATGTTTATTTTCCTTTTGGGCCTCGTCGAAATTTCGAGAAATCGAAACTGGATTCCTCTCAGCCACCCGTTCATACCACGCGTTCACTCTGTACACTAAAGAAGAGTGGAAAAAAAAGGAAGGAGGATCAGGACATAAAAAAGAGGATTTGCATATAACAGCAACTCGTCCGGCGGTGGCGCGCAGACAAAAAAATACACTTTTTCTTATTTTTGTTTTATTTGAGAGCGCGTTTGAGAGTGTATGTCTGGAAAAGGAAAAGAAATAATAATGATGATAATATGAGGTTGAAGAAGAAGAAGAAAAAGAAGATGATGATGATGAGGAAAGAGGAGGTGGAGGAATGATACGAAGAAGACGACTGGTATAAAAGCTTGACCTCTCTTGAGCCGTATTTTTCCGTTCGGCCGCAGCACGCTCGACATTCATATTAATAATCTCGTAATGGTGTTGTTCTTTTCCCCGTTTTGGTTTCGGTTTTTCTCTTGGTCATCTCTTTCTTTAATATTTTTTCTTCTCTTCTCTTCTCTTCCTTCTCGTTCTCGCGCCGTTGCGTAGCGAATGCATAAAATTCCGAAGAACCCAAACAACGGACTGACGAGGCAGACAGACAAGAGCCTCGTTGTGTGTATGTCTGTCTGTATATATGTTTGATGTAAGCAAGTACGTAGACAATGTTTTTCATTCAGTCCACATCACAACAATGGTTCATTAAACCCGAGGAATAAATATAAATAAATCGTGACACTTTCAATGATTAATCGTCAGGCGAAGAGGGTGGTGGTGGTGATGAAGGAGAAGGAGGAGGAAGAGTGTCGAGGCGTGTGCGCGCTGACGGTTCACAAGTTCACAAAAGAATGCCTCCTTTCTTTATTTATTTCTTTATTTCCAAGACCAACAGACATAAAGTTCCTTCTGCTCGCGCTGTCCGACAGGCGCCACCATCATTCTTCCTCTCTCTCTCTCATTCCATCGTCCTGTCGCTAATTTTTATTGCCCGCAAGAACTGGTGCGCTCTTTGCCAAGAAGCCTTCACCTCAAGTTTAGTTTAGTTCCTTTTTACAGTTTACCACCAAGACAAAGTCAAATGACCCATAGTAACCCATAACGTTAACAATAACAATAATCAAATTTAAATTTAAGACACCTCAAAGATTTCTACATCAATAACATCAATTTTAGATTAAGTCTAGAATTCTATATTTTGTTCGAAAATTTGAAAGAAATATAGCAAATTCTATATAAATTTCAGATTACAAGAAACTATACCAAATTCAACGTTTTATGCAAAATCTACATCATTATGTTTAAGTATTAATAACACTTATGGTCAATCATTCAAATATTCTTAAAAGTAATAAAATCTAAGAAATAGTTGTTTTTTTTTCATATTTACACACTTTACACAGTAATATATGAATACTTGCTACATTCCCCAAACATTCAGCTTTCACATGCATCTTTTGGATTGATTCTATGTATTATAGTTTTCGAGAAAATCAATGAAATGTGAAAACACTGTTTTTTCGAGCAATTTTTCAAATTTGAACGCGAATTACAGCCAAACGGATAAAACCACAGTAATATGTGAATACTTGTTACATTCCCCAAACATTCAGCTTTCAAAGTCAAATGACCCATAGTAACCCATAACGTTAACGATAACAAAAAAATTTAGGACACCTCAAAGATTTCTACATCAATTTTAGATTAAGTATAGAATTCTATATTTTGTTCGCAAATTTGAAAGAAATATAGCAAATTCTATATAAATTTCAGATTACAAGAAACTATACCAAATTCAACGTTTTGTGCAAAACCTACATCTTTATGTTTAAGTATTAATAACCTACACTTATGCTCAATCATTCAAATATTCTTAAAAGTAATAAAATCAAAGAAATAGTTGTTGTTTTTTTGCAAATTTACACACTTTCACAGACTTGACCCTTACGATTCCACGAACAAAATTAGACAATCGTTATTTTAATAAAAACCGGTTACGAGAAGCCATAACCTTCTAAATTTTACATGTTTTTATGTGCAAAAAACAAACAAAACAGCAACAGAAACATCTGAATCAAGAGCACGTGTTGCGCGATCGCCGTTGCGCAACGCCGCGCGCTCCCCCGCACGTCACACTAATTAATGGCGTTTCCGTTAATTGCGAAATTAAACGCCGTTTTCTGCTAATTGTTTCGGGGGGGCGTTTTCAGTAGACTCTCGTCCTGTACGGAATTTATTGGTCGCGGACTGCAACCCCTTTTAAATCTTCGTCCTCTCCACCCTTCATCAGCCGAAACATTAAACTTATCCACTAAATTTTGAATACATTTAATTAGAGTCACCTCAGGATTAATCCACATCGATTCCACTGTAAAATCATCCTCACACTCCACTCCTCCTTCTCATCCGTTCCTCAACATTTCCAAGTCCCGTCGGGTCGTAAAATTATTTACGAGAGAGCCGAACCGAAATATCTCTGTTTTATTGTCGACTAATTGCGGTTTTAGCTATTTCAAACATCCACAAATTGGTCGACGTAAATGTGTATTATGATTCAAAATAAAACAAGCAAAAAAAAATGTCGAAAGAAACGTATGGTGGAAGAAAAACAAGATTCTTCAACATCATTCCAAAAAAAAAATGTTGTCTTTGAATTATACCGAAATAACTGCTACGTTCTGAAATTTCAGATGCAACGTAATGAATAAATAAATGTTTGTGTTGTTTTTGTCCTGTCTTTGGGATGTGATAGATATACACCTTGGGTGTCGCAGATGCGATGGAATCCCTTTATGTGTCCCAATAAAATTCGGGCGTCTGCAAAATTGAAATGTTTGGTATGTAGATATATATGCCAGCAAGCTAGGTCTAGATAAAAGAGTAGTCGGGCCGAGGTAGACTTGCTACTCCTCCTCCTCCGCCACCTCTCTGTGAGCGGGTTGAATCAATATGTCTGGGCCATTGGAGAGGCAGGCGGCCAGGCCAGACAGTGTGACCTACACTACGACTACTACACTCTACAAACTACTCTGTCTACCTCTCAGTTCTGACACACTTCTCTGTCGACATATCGAATAGATCCGCTATAGTTGGCTACACAACAGCAATAATACCAGACATCATCATATTATGTGTGCAACCTCAACCTCTGGGCCTACTTCTTCGGCAAAAAGAGAGATCGATCGTCTACTATGTCCTCATAGAGCCAGAGTGGAGATATGCATGTAGCATTAGTACTAACTGCTGTTACGAAATTCAGCCACTCGAAACGAGTGTGTGCGTGTCTAGACGACGGCGGCCCCCAAAAATATCTAGTACATACAACGTATCTCCGCCGGTCGTGAGATAATACACACACTAACATACATAATGTAAAAGCAAGTTTATGATTTATGGAAGTCGAGATTTATATCCTCTCACGAGCACTCTCTACTCATTTATAGAGAGAGAGTGCAAGTCTGGGTCACAATTACATCTCATTATATAAAAAAAAAACAACAACTACATTCACTCAAAAGATCTACTAGAAAAGATCTATTAGAAACTCAATAAACAATATAAATTTAAACATTGAATTTGATCGAATTAACAAAAATTTTGAGTCAAGATTTATAAAATGCACACTGAAATCTACTTGATCATTTAATTTCAAGATTCTGATCATCAAATTGAATAATTAACATTGTATTATATCAATTTGTTAAAAAAAACAGATGTTAAGTGTATGTTATTTTGAGTCAAGATTTATAAAATGCACACTGAAATCTACTTGAACATTTAATTTCAAGATTTTGATCATCAAATTGGATAATTAACATTTTGTTATATCATTTTGTTAAAAAAACAGATGTTAGGTGTATGTTATTTTGAGTCAAGATTTATAAAAATGCACACTGAAATCTACTTGAACATTTAATTTCAAGATATTAATCATCAAATTGAATAATTAACATTTTGTTATATCAATTTGTTAAAAAAAAACAGATGTTAGGTGTTTGTTGTTTTGAGTCAAGATTATCGTATTGTATGTGAACACCTTTTGGAACTATCTAAGTATAGGTATGATGATGAATTTGGATGTGCAGATGCATAGTGTAGAGAATAATTAAAAATAATATAGATGGGCGTTTTACCATCATCGTTTTGCGCGCAAACTGATAATTTGATTAGTCAATAATCGTAAAATGCATATCGAGGACTAAATAACTTCCTCTATTTATAAAATATCGTCTAGACGTGCAGACGGACGGTCGATATCATCACGTAACAGGAGAGGAGAGGCGGCAGCGCGCCCCGACCCAGACGATAGACAACCAAAACCGCAGCCCGAACAACCAGCGGGCGCCATCTCTTTCCCAGACATTCCAACATCATTAACAATAACATTAACAAACAAAAACATGATCAAATAGAAAACTTTGTTGAATGCAGTAAACAACAATGAACAAGAGGGGAATATTCAAATTCAAGAGTTTGTTGATTAAATCACTTTATTATTTTAATCGTCGCGCGCGCCCCTTTTTCCCGCAAAAACCGCAGATAATCAATTTAGTTGTTTATTTAGTTCTCCTTCCATCCTCCCCCATTTCGCGTCGCTTGTTTACCCAAAAACTTTTGCGCCCTCTCCTAAATTGATAATTCGCGCCCCAAAAACAACAGGAAGAAACAACAGCATGCAATTCCGCCATAACGCTACACTGCATAAAACAAAAACTAAATAAAACAAAAGGGCAAAGGTGTTAGCAGATAAATCATACCGGCTATGATTCAAGATTAAAAAGAGCCCGGGCTTTATTCCCGCTCTCGCGCGGAGTGCGTCATAAATTACAAGGTAGTTTTAAGGTCCACAGAAAGCGCACTTTGTTCCGAAACTCCTCGCTCGTTGCGCTAACCCCCTTTTTTTCTTCTACTTTTTCTTCATCTTGCCGTTGTTGTTGTTGTTGTTGCTGCAGTTGTTTGCTCTCCTCAACACACCTGACGTGCAGATATAATAAGAAAAAGTAGTAGTTTTACGGCCGGTCGTAAAGCTCACGAAGGATACACAATATCTTTCTCTCTTCTCGCATTGTTTCGCCTCTTCCTGCCACCTAATCCAAGCTAGAACCGCATCTCGTGTACTAATAACTCTTTTTTCTATTCTTTTATGTAGTTATCAGTAATATGTTTTGTTTTTTCTACAACCAAATTTGTCTTTCTTTTGCAGTTGGTGATCGACTCTCGAATAACTTTGTGATCATTCTAGTAGTGGTGGTTCTGTTGTCGATATTGCTGGGTCTCGTCACGTACTACTTCAGCACACGAGGGAATCGAGCTGCAATCCCCGAAGACGACCATTTACCCAGTACTACACCCGTAAGTCTGAACACACATTAAATTCTCTCATTTAAAATGATTTGATTCATTTGAAAAATTCATTTGAAGACTAAATTTTCAAGGATTTTTGTTGCTCAAAAAGTATATATATATACAAATAAACGCACACTAAATGGCCGAGTGTGTGACGAATTGTTTCGATGCGGTCTACCGGACGGGTAATTGGTGTGACTTACGTACACTCATCCCATTAGACAGCTCGAATATCCTTGACAGTTAAAAATTGTTACAGAAGAATTCAAGTTTTACTTAATAATCACCAATTTTATCTTCTCAAGAAATACATCTTTAAGTCTTAGTTTAATAATTTAATAATTCATTTTTGACAATTCTCCAATTCTTAAATCTTATTATAGAAACAATTTTTTTTATTCTATAAATATTCAAGTCTTAGTCTTCAGTTTTTACATAATAATTGATTCTCTAACAATTTTTAACTGTCAATTATCCTGATTAATAATTTTTATGGAAAATTGTTAAAAATTTTCAATTATTATATAAAAACTGAAGACTAAGACTTGAATATTTATAAAAATTATTTGTTTCTATAATAAGATTTATGAATTGGAGAATTGTCAAAAATGAATTATTAAACTATTAAACTAAGACTTGAAAATGTATTTCTTGAGAAGATAAAATTGGTGATTATTAAGTAAAACTTGAATTCTTCTCTAACAATTTTTAACTGTCAATTATCCTGATTAATAATTTTTATGGAAAATTGTTAAAAATTTTCAATTATTATGTAAAAACTGAAGACTAGACTTGAATATTTATAGAATAAAAATTTGTTTCTATAATAAGATTTAAGAATTGGAGAATTGTCAAAAATGAATTATTAAACTATTAAACTAAGACTTGAAAATGTATTTCTTGAGAAGATAAAATTGGTGATTATTAAGTAAAACTTGAATTCTTCTCTAACAATTTTTAACTGTCAATTATCCTGATTAATAATTTTTATGGAAAATTGTTAAAAATTTTCAATTATTATGTAAAAACTGAAGACTAAGACTTGAATATTTATAAAATATTTGTTTCTATAATAAGATTTAAGAATTGGAGAATTGTCAAAAATGAATTATTAAACTATTAAACTAAGACTTGAAAATGTATTTCTTGAGAAGATAAAATTGGTGATTATTAAGTAAAACTTGAATTCTTCTGTAACAATTTTTAACTGTCAATTATCCTGATTAATAATTTTTATGGAAAATTGTTAAAAATTT
>NW_017099390.1:0-1036 GCF_001412225.1 Nicrophorus vespilloides
TAATTTCTAAAGAAAGAAATGTGAATCATTATTTTCCTATAAAACTTGAAAGGTGTCAATTGTTAAATAAACATGATACACACTAATATATTAGAGTATAAAACTTAACACTCTTTATAATTATAAAAAAAAATCGTTAAGTTAAGACGAATTAGAGGATAGTTCAGACTTTTCTGAATGAATATGATCATCTAAAAAGTGATAATTTCTAAAGAAAGAAATGTGAATCATTATTTTCCGTATAAAACTTGAAAGGTGTCAATTGTTAAATAAACATGATACACACTAATATATTAAGAGTATAAAAGTTAACACTCTTTATAATTATAAAAAAATCGTTAAGTTAAGACCAATTAGAGGATAGTTTCAGATTTTCTGAATGAATATGATCATCTAAAAAGTGATAATTTCTAAAGAAAGAAATGTGAATAATTATTTTCCGTATAAAACTTGAATTGTGTCAATTTGTTGAATAAACATGATACACATTAATATATTATGAGTATAAAAGTTAACAATTTTTATAATTTCAAGAAAATCTCAAGTTAAAATGAATTAGTGGATAATTCCAGACTTTCTGAATGAATATGATCATTTGTATAGTGATAGTTTATAAAGATGTTTAACACTTTGAATAATCATCGAAGCAGTTCGTTTAAAAGTCACGGTTAGTGGTTATAGTCGGACAGTTGCAGTGAGTAATCGCTGACATCGATTTCAATAAGCAACAAGTACCCATAATTTATCTGAGATTAACTCTCGGACCACGAAAGAAGAGGAGAGAGAAGAAAAAGACGCAAACCCCGAGATCCCGTAATGTATTACCGCACTTCGTTCTGACACTCTGGCTCCCTTTTAACACTCGCCAAAAAAGAAGTTGTAGAAAAGGAAAGAATGAAAGGAAAAAGAAATGTTTCGGTATTTCCAACTTTAATGAGTCGCAAGTCAAGGAGAATTCGATTATTATTGGCCCGAAAGATACGTATGTCCACCGAACATCCTCTACAAACCCCAAGCTCTCACCCCCCATCTCCCC
>NW_017099390.1:1053-38683 GCF_001412225.1 Nicrophorus vespilloides
CCGGGGGATTTCGCAAACCCGGACTTCTCCAAATTAATTTCAGCTTATAGTTTGTTTTATTCTATATACATTTTTTTTCCCATTCGTTCGTCCCCTCTTGGGACTCTCGGATGTTGCATTTTTCTTTCTTTTATGTTTCTCCCTTATTTCTTACATTTCTCTCGAACGAAAGATATAAAATGTTGGTTTGAGACAAGGAGTTTAACGATGCACGGAACGACACTTGTTTCTTTTTTTTTGTTCTTGTAACTAAGGTATTGTGATTACTGCGATGGACAAGGTTTCGAATAGGCGAAACGTGACGTAAACACGATCGCAATACTCGAGGGGGAGAGGATTTCGGTTATTAAAATTTCCAACTTTTCGCAAGAAACAAACCCCTGTTTTATGTCTCTCTATATTTCTTTCATTTTAATCCTGATTTATTTACATGCTGCGCCTGCAAAAAGCGTCTTACGTTAAGCTGCTTTACTAACGTATCTTCCGGAATGCAACCTATTATTGACACGTTCAGTCTTTATTTCGCAATTATCAGCAATAACGAAAATTACATACAAAAAATTAATAATTCGATTCAATTCAATTCAATTATTGATTATCAAAAATCTAATCAATATTTTAACTTAAATTCATATTCAAATGTCGTAAATGTCATTCGTGAAATGTCAAGTTGTGTGTGTGTCTGGGTGTAATTGATGGCTTTTCGGGTTCTACGTTCTAATACCAATTAGCATTTTCCGTGCCCTTTAGTATACTTCTCAAATATGCTTAAACACTCGACTCGAATCAAGAGTGCTGCGGACAATTAAACAAATTGCAAAGCCACAGCCAACTGCTACGTTTCCATTGACATTAATTGTTGGTTCCAATGCAATTTCACTCTATTGTTTGCAATTAATCTTAAGAAAAACTGTGTAATGTTTAATATTGGAAGATGAAGCAGTTGGAAAGGGTGAAAGATTTTGGGTGTCGATTGAAAGACAACATCCCTTTTATTCGTTTGAGAAGTATTGAGTGCGAGTCGGAAACGAACGCTGAAAGGGTGGAAAATGCGGAAAACCGTGAGAAAAGCGGAAGTCGTTCGAGCGTTCCCTTTCTCTCGATTGTACTTCTTCTCTTTTCCCCTTCTCTTACTTCAAGAAAACGTGAAAAGTTGGCGCCGGTAATCGCAAACTTCCGGCGTGAAATTAACTCGCGTGAAAATGCGAATAAGTTTCCGGCTTTCTTTCAGGCGAAACGCAACAGATTCACTCACCTGCGTATACGTGATAGGCGAGAAGGGAGCAGCACACGAAGAACTTCATCGTGATCGTCGTTTTCGACTTTGTCTTCATCATCATCATCGTCGTCGTCTGCGTCTTCGTCTCCTGTTGCTGCTTACGACTGGCACCGACTCGGATCGCGACTTGCAACACCGGTTGAGCGTTGATGGAAGCCGGAAGTTTCTGTTGCGTTGCGTTGCGTCAGCTTCGGCTTGCGACGACCGACTGAACGAAGCGTCGCGACGCCAGCCACAGGTGTCCGCTCTCGGCAGGACGCAGGACGACGCGCGGACGTCCCTTCTCGACTTCCGGCGTTTGCGCCGTTCGAACCTACTACACTCATTATACCATCTTCAATGTAACTCGTTCATCTTCCGCTTCCGTTTCCGCTGATCGTACGCCGAAGAACGCGCGCGCTTCTTTGGTTGCATAAACAAACAATTTCATACGTCAAACTGTGCTCCAACAATTTTAAACTACACAAAGAAAATCAATCAAAAAGCGAAACCGCATCAACTTACTGATTAACTTTCTCTAAATTATTAAAATTTCTCCTCTGCAGCAAAAAAAATCACTTAACAACTTTAATTGAACACTTGATTTCTCAGAGCGTACCTCTTCGAAAATTTACTTCATTCAGACTATCTTTTCTTTTCTTGTATCTTTGGTTGCATACTTCAACTTCAATTTTTCTGGAATTAGACAATAGCACACTTTATTAATTGCAATTGCGACAAATGAACAGCAGCCACAATACGATTTATATATAAATATTGTATGCATTTGTAATTCGAAACTCGGCTCATATTTGCTCTGTATTATTAATGAACCAATTCGGAGAGCGAATGTACCAATTCCGTAAATTATATATGAACGTATTGAACTGTAATTTGCACTCTGTTTGTTTAAGAGCAATTTCAATTCATGCGTGTATTTCCATTTGTTGTTAACATTTGAAAATACTCGTAATCAAATCATTTAAGATTCAGGTGAAATTTGTTTACTAAAACTGGATTAAAGATTTTAATTTCGGTTAGCGTTTCCGGTTCCGGTTCCTGACCCACTTGATTCGACGACGAAAACAAAGTTTAAATCTAAAAAGTTTTTCTACTTATGTAATCGTACTATCAGAATCCTGACTGTAATTAATTCGTAGCATGGTTTCAGGTTAATTAATGCTGGATTTGTTGCAAATTTTGATAACTTAATTGAAGTAACAATGAATCGATTTGTTTGGTTGGCTGTTGAACAATTGAATGCAATCTGTGTTCAATTGTTTATAGTAAATTGTTTGAAGTAGAATAGGTGATGGGTGTTAAAAGAATCAACAGTTGTTGTGATGAAGCATAAGTTTGCATCGAGTTTGATTATGATTATGATTATGATGATGATGATGATGATGAAGGGTAAGTTAGGTAATAAGATAGTAAAGGTAGAGGTAGGTTTGAATGCAGGGTGAAGTTGGTCGCGATCAGTACTGCCATTAAAATGGCTGCCAATGTCGCTGTGACAAATGAGTCCCGCAATCGGTTATCGTTTTGAAAAACAAAAAAAAAAACAACAATAATAAATAAGTCGATTGTTGGGTGCAGGTGATATGTAAATAGAAGCGGTGAAGTCGCGAAAGTGGTCGACAGTTGTAGTTGTTGTTGGCGATCTATCGGCTAGCTAGTTCCAAATTGTCGAGCTCTTAGGAATTCCACCGTCTCCGCTGCTGCAGCCGCCGCCACCACCACCACAACCACTACTAATACTTAACCCACTGTGATATATATATATATGTTTATTTGTGATGGCAGAGGATAACAGCACAGAGCAGGATTTGCTGAAGACTATGAACATGATCCAGAACATGATTGATATATCTGCCGAGAGACTGGAGGGCCTCAGGACAAAGTGCTCGGCCACTGCTGGCATCACGCAGCAGGAGATCAGGACCTTGGAGGTACACTAAAACAACAACAATAATAATGCAATAGTTCCATTGTTTTCATTTACCTGTCATCAACGAACAGAAACATTGAGAGAGAAAACAGAAATCAATCATCATTCCTTTGTTTCAGGGCAAACTTGTTAAAATGTTCTCCAATCAGCTGGTCACCAAATCCAAGCTGCACACGATGGAGAAACCGCAGCTGCCATCGCTCACCCAGTGGCTGAAAGTTGTCGGTCTCAGTGTGAGCTCCATACAGGGTCTGTGCCAGAGGATACAGTCCATAGAGGAGCTGCAGGAAAAGACTGAGCATGAACTGAAGAACATATTGAATGAGAAAGGCACTGCCATGGACGATGCCAAGCATCTGTGCAAAGCTCTCTACAATCTGAAGAGATACACAGGTACAGTGTATTTGCAACAATCAATTATTATTTGGATGCATATATTATTGTTGTTGTTGTTGTTTGCTTTTGCGCAGATATATTGAAACACGGCGACGCCGAGTCCGGAGACTTCCCGCTCTACTGGACGTCATGGGAGGAGTTGCGACATCCGTTCATAGGTCTGTCTCCAAAGGAAGGTAGGTCTAGGGCTGCAAGAGCCTCAGTCCCCTCCGAGGAGTCTCTGAATAACAATAGGGCAGGTGCGATACCACCTTCTGCATCCGTTTCAAGTATCAGCTCTCTGAATGCTCAATGTGTCCTCACTACTCCCCCTCCTCAAACTAGAGGAAAAGGTATTTACTAAGCATGCCTTTCTTTCTTTTCCAAATCAAATCACCAAAAAAAAAAACTAACACAATAGGGGGTTCTATTCATTTATCTCTGTCTCTCTTTATGTCTGTGTGTTTGTATCTGTATCTTTCTCTCTATCTCTGTATATTCCCACTTTGCGTGTATTTCAATGTTTAGTCTCATAATTCGCTGGTCCTTTTGCTGCATGCGTTCAATGTGATCTAGAACTTGTTGATAAATCTGTCGTTGGTTGGTTGGTTGGTTGGCCAGTGTTCGATGTTGCTTATCAATGTTCTTTCACCTTACATAAAGCATACTTTATAGTAAAGTATTAATTAGATTCATTTCATTGTATTACAGATAATTTTTGATTAATTGTAACGCGACAATTATATAAGTACATATGTAGTTGCGCTAATATCATTAGACTACTGAAGTTTAGTTTTTAGAATTCAAGAAAATATAGATTATCTGTAGTGTAAATGAAACTTGTCGACTTGTTGTTGCGATAAAGATCGATCGATTGATCGACGATTAAATGTGTTCGTGCGTTCTCGATTTGCAGGCATGAAGTTTCCGACGACTCCTCCGGCCCGCATGAAGCACTGCGCCGTTAACAATCACCAATCGTCGATCCTACTTCCCGACATTTTCCCGCTGACGAAGAGCAAATCGCACGAATCGCAGCTAGCAAAGATCGACAATAACGACGTGCGAAAGTAAGTACATCAATACACATTATATATACAATATATAATTGTCCTTGTACTAATTGTTGTAATAGCAATCGTGAGACGAACACGGTGGGCCGTCGAGGGCGGCTACCGACGGAGCCCGGCCCAGAGGCGATGACCGGATATTCGAGTCCGATATTGACGAGTCCCGCGAAATCGCCACCGTACAATAACGCCGGCACCGACAGCGACGACAGCAGTTATAAATCGGTGCGCGGACCGCCGCCGCCTATCGTCACCCGCAACATGACGCACCAGATCTCGCACAGGTTCCAGAAGACCTTCAAGATGATGGCCACGTGCGGCGTCTGCATGAAGTCCATCTACTTTGGGACGGGGCTCAAATGCAAGGAGTGCAAGTACAAATGCCATAGGGAATGCGAGGAGAAGGCCATTGCCTCCTGCGGATTGCCTGACGAGCTCCTGTACGTCTTCAAACAATCGCAAGCCTTCGATCCTTCGGATACCGGCAGAGGTAGCAACACCAAAAACTACATCAACTCGGGAACGAAGATCCGCAAGCATTCGCATCCGCAGTCGCAGATGATTTCCAACATTCCTTCTTACAACGTAAGTCTTAATCACATCCAATTGATATTTTGTTTGCTGCGATTGCATTTAGATTACTTTCAGATGCCCGACTCGAATTCGAGCAGCTGCAACAGTTCCACTCCTTCGAGTCCCGCCCTGCAGCCAGTGATCACGCCGCAGGCGAACACCAAGCAAACGACGTTCAACTTTCCCGGTATGCTCTGAACGCCGCCGCGTACAAACTGTAAACATGTTAATTATTGTGAAATTGTGCAGATATTCCTCTGATACAAACCGACCATGTTCCGGACACGTCGCCGATGCGTGACTTCCCACCGGAGAAGTCGCTGCAGGAGCTGACGTCGAGTCAGCAGTCCAAGGATAGCGACAAGACGATTTCGATCACGGAGAGCTCTACCGACTCGGACCGGACTCCGGTTCGCATCAATTCGCAGGACAGTCAGGTTTCCGATACGGACACCATCATCGATGGACATCGCTGGCCGCGACAGAATAGCGTAAGTTTAACAGCAGCAGCATCTAACAGTTGATCATGGCTAATCTTGCTTTTGCAGTTGTCCATGAGGGAATGGGAGATTCCGTTCGATGATCTGACTTTCGGTGAGGTGATCGGCGCCGGTCGTTTCGGCAAGGTGTACCGCGGCTACTGGCACGGCGACGTCGCCATAAAAGTGCTGGATATGGAATCGGAGGAGATCGAGCGGATCGTCGATCAGTATAAAATCGAGCTGAACATGTTGAAGAAGACGCGGCACGAGAACCTGATGCTCTTTATGGGCACCTGCACCAACCCGAAGAGCCTCACGATCGTCACAAGCCTTAGCCGAGGCTACACCCTCTACCATCACATACACATCCTCAGGGACAAGTTCAATTTGAGCAAGCTCATCATCATAGCCCAACAAATTGCTCTGGTAAGTTGTTGCTGTGGACATATAAGAAATGCGAATTCGTTACGGTTATTCTTCATTTGCAGGGGATGGGGTATCTGCATGCGAAGGATATTGTGCATAAAGACTTGAAGAGCAAGAACATTTTTATGGACAATGGAAAAGTGGTCATTTCTGACTTTGGTATTTTCACTGTCACTAAATTGTGCTTCGGAAAAAGGTAATCAATCGATCCACGAGCATAAAATAAGAAAATAATTTAATCGTTTCGTAGGGATGACGATCGCCTGGGGATTCCACCTGGTTGGCTTTGCTACCTCGCGCCAGAGATTCAACGTTGTCTGCGAGCCCTCAACTCGCACGACCAAGGACTTCCCTTCAGTCAAGAATCCGACGTTTACGCCTTCGGGTAAATCACCAATATATCACCAAATGATACAATTCTATAATTAATAATCCGTTTTATCATTCTAGCACGATTTGGTATGAACTTTTAACAGGCGAATGGCCATTCAAAGGTCAACCGCCGGAGGCCATCATCTGGCAGGTCGGAAAGGGTATGAAGCATCCGTTGGCCAATTTGCACGCATCTCGAGATCTCAAGGTACACGCGCACAAGCAGCAGCAGCAATGAAGGCAGAAATATATTTTTTGTTTTGTTTTGTAGGACATTCTGATGTTGTGTTGGTCGTTCAAGAAGGATCACAGGCCGGCCTTCGCGAAGCTTCAGATGATTCTGGAGAAGCTGCCGAAGAAGAGGTTGGCGCGCAGTCCGTCGCACCCGATTCATCTCTCGCGGTCCGCCGAGTCCGTCTTCTAGCACGGAACGACGAGAGGAGGGGCTCCACCGGAGAGGGAGCTCGCGAGTTGATGAACCCCTCGCACCGCTCATCCGATCGTAACCACCAACACGCAAGAGGATCGGTTCTACCGGGTCTTCGATTGGTGAGCGGGGAGCTAGAAGGCGGTCCCACATAAGTTACAGTATTTGTTTTATTTTAATGATTATTTTTATTTTATTTTTTTTTGAAACGATTATTTAATGATTTCTGTGATTTTAACGAAACGATGTGCAACATATTTTTTTTTTAATTATTATTATTATTAATTTTATCTATTTATACTTAGGTAAATTTATTATTGCAAACTGTGTGAGAAGATGTGGACTATGACATACAGGGAAACAAAAGTTTTAAGTATTGATTATACTTCGTTCGTTATTGTTGTTGCTGTTGTATAATGATGAAGATGATGATGAAGATTGTGATGTCTGGAAAATTGAAAACGAAGAAACAAAGTCTGTGTGCCTTCGCCGAATGTATAAATATGGGTTCCGAGAGTGTCATCTTCGACCATCAACACCAGGTGAAGGAAAAGGAGGAGAACGGAGAAATGTGAGTTTGCGCGTTTCAACATTCTTCAACAACAATTTCAACAATTCTTCAAAACAGAACAAAGATACACACACACCCTCACAAGAAAATTGCTATATCTCGCGTGATGATGATGATGATGACACGATGTGACATCCTGTGCCTTTTTGAATGTTCGTAGAGATTTCTGTTTTCTTCGATTAATTCCTTCTTTTTTTCTCTCTTTCCCTATTGATAATTCGTGTAATATTTGAAACGAATCGGTTTTCGTCTTTGCGCACTCTTCGAGGCAAATCATTTGTAATCATTTTCTGCAAACTGGACACTCGATTTGTGTGTTTTTAGGGATATAAAACAAAAAAAATATGCACATACATATAAATATATATTTGTAATTCGATAGGCGGAATGATATGATGATGTAATTAAATATTTCGATGTAAAACGATGAATGAGAGAATTTGGAAACAAACGGCACGCGAAGAAGATGAATAAATGTGCAATATATAATAGATATAATCTCCTTATGTAATAACAACAATTTGTAAAATTATTTTGAAAATTTTTCTGTTTTGATTGATTGTGTAAATATATTTAACGATTTCGATGTATGTAAATAATTGTCGATCGCTTCCAAGCGAATCATACAAAAACAAACACACACACTCTGTACATATGTTTAACTGAAAGAAAAAGCAAATTGATAATGTGATTTATAAACGAAGAGAGTGAGTAAAACAAACACAACACACTAACAATGATGCATTCCCGACCGATGTTAAAGAAATATGAATAAACTGAATATGAGATGAGACGCGTTTTATGCTCTAGTCACACGCAAAAACAAACAAACAAACAATTGTATAGTTGTTACGGGAGATCAGCACGGCTGCGATGCATTTTCAGATGTTTCATGCGCCAGCACACTTCGATGAGAGAGATGAGAGTCAATGTAGTGATCGAGGAAGGAAGAAAAACAAAAGACAGAAACCACACAAACACACACACACGAGACTAGAGTTTATTGATGAGTGAAAATTCCAATTATTCATTTGAGAAAATAAAATAAATTAAACAAAAAAAAATAATTGTAAATTTGTCATTGATTTATTATCCTATCCAAATTGCAGCATAATGTTTGGACGTCACAGAGTTCGTCCTTGTCCTACTTACTGTAATCATCGCACGTTTTTTTTTTTTTGAGTAGGAGAGATAGTGATAGTGGTGTAGAGATCAACGTGTCGATATAATGTTGATGCGAATGAGTAGGATGATGCGAGGATCAAGAGTGCTCTCTTATATAACTTCATTTTTTTTTGTTTGTTTTTTTTTTTTATTATTGTATACATATAATAAATTTACATCAAAGTTTAACAAAGACTTAAGGTAGCTATAACAGACTGCAGTTGATAGTGTATGTATGTATTTATGTACGTACGGTGGTACACACACCACTAACTAAATCAAGTAGTAGTGGGCTGTGTGTATGTACACTATATATATATAATATATATATATGCATGCATGCATGATGGATGACGACGAAACAAAGAATCGAGAGAAATGAATAAAATGTAGACCAAAAACGACGAGAACAACGATCATCATCGTAATCAACGGACGTGCGAAAACGGCGCATTCCCAACTAAGCCAGCTACTCAAAAATCCACCGTTTCCACAGAAATCAATTTATTCTTAAATCGTATCATCATCATAATATATGTATATATGTAACATAATCCATTTCATTTGCAGCTCAACAACAAACAGAAAAAATCGCCAACAGTGAAGAAGAAAAACAAAAAAATTCGGAACGAAAATGTCAATCAGAAAGTAATAATCATAAGTAAATAAAAGAGAATGGAAAATAATGAATGGAATAGGAGGGGGCGGCGGTGGGTGTGGTCAAAAGTATCGAGGAGGCGGGGATTTTCTTTCCTTTATTTCGGATTGGACGAGCGAAAACGTAAAGGAAAAAAATAAAAAAATATCGTAAAACAGCCGACCGACCGACCAACACGACGCCAAAGCAACGAGAAACAAATGATGAACATCGCCAGCGCTGCTCTTTCATATATATTTTTTTTTTTTTGATCGATAAATGCACTGGAATCGCAGCAAACGTTGCGAGAATAATTAATAAAAAAAACAAAACAATAACGAAATAAATGAACTCGCTTCGTTTTACACGACCTCCATCGAGTTGCACCACTCGGACCGTTCAAATATATATATATACATCTGTGAGAGAGAGGGGTGGAGCCAATACTTTTTCCATAAAACAGTTGGTCAAAAACTATATGGAATCAAGTGATCCGCTCCTCCCCCCGATTCTCAACTCCTCCCACGACGCAAGAAAACAAAAGAAATAATAACAATATCAATCTCGCAGAGTTCCAAATCAATCATTTATATGATTATCAATGATTTTTATATTCACCCACCGGCTATCCCTGTTCACATTTTTTTTTCATTTGTGTCCAAATTTTGTGTAAATAATATTATTTAATAATATATTTGTAAATAAACTCAACAGAAGAATAATAATAATAAACATGCAAAAATCAAGCAATCGATCGAATTTCTATTATTATATCGATATAAAATAAAATAAACTTAATAAATAAATAAATAAAATGCATTATGCATCGCACGTGCACAACACACATATGCATGTTAATATATATATGTTGTATATATACATAAAGAAGATCCAAATGTATGTGTGTGTGTATATTCCCACCCTCTGACCCTTTTCCTCAACAGAAATCTTAGATACTTTGATATAAAAGAAAACTATACATATAGAAGATTTCCGTCGCGTCTCTTCACACCCCGACACAAAAAGGTCTCGTCCATTGAGATTGATTCCAGCGCAATCTCGATAAAGTTCGTGTAAAATCAAATTGATAAAAGATAGTTATATCGTTTATACTACCACTACTATATAGTATTAGTAGCAGCAGCAGCAGCACAACGATTGTAATATTTATCGATATTTAGAGCGTGAAATATCTATGTACAGAAATTTCGTCAATTTTTACATAATAAACGCGTGCGTGCGTTTCTTTTGTTTGCATTTCGGCCATTTCCATACATTTCGTTTCTCATTCCTCGGCTTTCTTCTCTCTCTCTCCCTCTCACCAATTGTTGTTACGACATATTTAATTATTTTTTACCTTTGTTGTTATTATTGCACGATTGCTCGTCTTCTGTTTTGTTTTTTTTTTGTTTTTTTTGGCTTCTTTTTATAAATATAATCAATATATCTTGATGAGAATAAAGTGTTTCTCAAGCGCTTCTTCTTCTTTATTTTTTTTTATAGTATTTTCTTCTTTTTCTTCATAGTACGTATGATCTCCGTTGTCGTTGTCGTCTCATCTCTCGTCGTCTCCCTCCCGCATCTCTCTCTCTCTCTATCTATCAATATCTACCATATCTATTCAGTTTCGTAGTGCTGATCGGAACGCGGCCTCTTGATTTCCGGTTCCTGCATGTCCTGATTGTCGCCGCCCGTGCTGCTCGGACTCTCTACGCTCTGCTCATCCATATGTCTTTTCAAATCCATACCTTGATTGCTGCAAAAACCATACACACACAATCAAACACAAATTACGATAACAATCCGATAACAATATTCTACTTACCTATAAGGTGAATAACTAGCTGTTTGCACGATCACCGGTTGCGGCGAGAAGGACGCAGGTGACATGGATCTCTCCTCGACGATGCCCGAACTAACTATGTGGAATTTCTCTGAAAGAAGAAACGAAAACTACTGCAGAGCTGCACTTTGGTATGGGCGTGGTCATGTTTAGTACCTTCCCTGTGCTCCTGGCCGTTGGTGGAGAGACCGGAGGTGCCCTGCTGCATGAACTCCGCCTCCTCTCGCGTAGGCAAACGGAGGCGGGCCTTCGTCGCACCGACGAGGGCGTTCATCTGCTGATGACCGATCATCGAACACGAACCAGGGAACGCTACAGTTCCGGGACTTCCGGGCGCCGATTGGCTGACCTCGAGCATGTGCTCGGGGGCGGGCGATCCCTCTCGGGACAGGCACTCTGGCGTCATCAATCCAGACATGCTCACATGACTGGGCGAAGCCGGTGCACTTCTGAGCAAAGAAAACAAAGATTCCATTGTGCGCAAGATGATTAGTGATAATTAGTTCGTACCTGGAACTAAGACCGAACGGTGCTCTGAAGCATGGCACTCCCCTCTGCCGTCTCCTCCTAAATGCTTGTTCAATTAGTTTCGATTCGGATTGCGGGTCTATCCGCCAGAAGCTGCCCTTGCCCGGTTCCTCCTGGCTTCTAGGTACCTGCAAATATATATGGGGAGGTGTCAACGGCGACCACTACACTTGCGTCGTTCACTACCTTTATGAAGTATCTATTAAGACTTAGGTTGTGTCTTATCGAGTTTTGCCATCCTTTGTCGGCGGTGCGATAGTAAGGGTAGTGCTTGGTGATGTAACTGTAGATGCCGGACAACGTGAGCTGCTTGTCCTGAGCACTAGCTATCGCTTGTACTATCAACTGTGCATACGAGTAAGGCGGTTTCGAGTCGTCCTTGTTTCCGCCTCCGACTCCTCCTCCTCCACCACCGACGACACCGCCTCCTCCACCTCCGCCGCTCGCGCCGTACCCATCGTTTATCACAACCGGAGGTATCTGCAAGAGTAAACAATATCAAAATACGATTCCTTTAACATCTTCTTTTTTTCGACTTACTGAGTTTCCATTCGATGTGGGTTGCCTGTAATGGTCAGGACTATGGCTCTGGGGGGCGTGGTGACCTACACCACCGCCGCCACCTGCGACCTCGTCGCGATGTGCCACCTGAGCGGCGTACGCTGCGACCATCTGCAGATCTGCTGAGATATTCCTCCGACCATGGCCACCTGCGAGATGAACGTGGTCAGATGAGAAGATGATGGGCGCACCGCCGCCGTGATTACCTCTTGGACTAGCTGGACAACTGTTGGCCGCGCTTATCGTGCCCGTCGGCGACGGAAACGGACTTCCGTACGTGTCCGAATCTGCGGGGATGTTGATTCTCAAAGGTGGCAGCGGCTGCAAACCACCACCACCACCGCCTCCTCCTCCTCCACCCGACCTATCCCTCACCCTCACCGGTGACACCTCGCGCACCCTCGGGGCGGGATCGGAAGCTTCGTCCACCAACGATTGAAACGACAGCCTGATATTTGTACTAGGAAATCTGAACGTACACCTGCAACAACAACAACAACAATTAAACAACTTGAAATTACAATATACAAATATACTTTTTTAGAAGTAAAAAGCAATCAAATCCTAGCATCGTTACTAGCTATGTGGGTTCAAGGATTACCCACCGAAATTCATTTGTCAATTCAATTGTTTTTTTGGTACGTCAACGACATCAGCCTGCTCGCGTAGAAGAAACGCACTCGCAATAAATAATGTAATAACCGGAGGAGACGACCATAAAAAAAAACAACAACATAAAACTATTTGCATATTTCCGTTTGATGCGCGTCTAATTTACATTCGTCAATTTCATGCAACATTCTGTGTGTGTGGTGCGTTTCTTCTTTTGTTTTACACAATTGACATCCGCCTACAAAAACCCAAGGGACTTTCCCGTATCGCGAGCGAAACGATATCGATTAATAAATAAACTTTCTTTGTTTACCATAGTTACAAACAAATCAATCGATTATCCAAGTGGATGTAATTCATGTAAAGCCCGAAGAGAGCCGACAACTACCGAAAAACAAAAAAACAAAGAAACGTCAGAATTATTTACTGTACAACAGACAGCTGCAATTGGTTGTAAGTCATGTAACGTCGAATGGAACCGACAGTTGCCGAAATCGATTCGTGCCAGTTCGGAGAACGAATGGAGAGTAGAGATTGTTGGTTTTTCTTCTTTTTTTTTCTGGAAGAAATTTCAAAAGTTTCGAATTGAAAGCGTAACGGCAACAGCAGCAGCAACAGGCAAAGTTCAAATCAGACGACGGCAATATTGTTGACCTTTCGCGCGGAGTGCCGCCGCGTCCTTGCATTTCACGTGCGCATTACTTAACTTAACCACAAGAAAGATAGAGAGAGAGAGAGTGAGAGAAATGGATAGATAGAAAAAAGTGGGAAATGCGAAAGCTGCAAAGCGTGGAAAAGCGGAAAAGAACGGACGGGCGCGCGAAATTCGAATTTCGAGCAAGTAAATAAACACACTCGCAGAGTCGGTCAACGGTGGCCTTGCTTGTATATACACGTAAATACAAAACGTATATATATATATATATCTCTCAAGGTATATTTAGAGCTTATAGATAGATAAAATCAAGGTGAATCAAGGTTTTATTTACTTGGAAATCAATGGAATGCTACGAAAAGATACGAGCACATCCTCTGGGATAAAGCACAATTTGATTATTTCTCTTTCTCTCTCTCTCTCTTCTTGTGGAATGCAAAGTTCTCTCAAAAGAGAGCGATGAAGCAAGGAAACAAACAAATATACAGCACATTGCGTGGCTCTAAAAATAATCAATGTATCACACTATATAATACACACTAGCTGCTCGCTAGCTAATACAGGACGACAGGAATGATTCACGTCTAGATCTTGGAGCAATTCTGCATCGTTCCCTCTCAAATTCGTCCATCCAACATTTGTTAATAATAATAATTTGCAGAGAAACGCGCGCCAATTGCAGAAACACACACACACACAACCCGAGGAGTTCTGGTTACGACACACACCCAAATAATGTCGCAATCAGGAAATTTCCACTGAATCATCGACGACAACAACAACCTGCAATTAAAACTTGGAAACAACAATAACAAAACATACCATCAACATCACACACATTTCATATGAATTATACGTAGTAAATATTGATTCAACTCGAATTAGTGAACGAATAACTTGGGTAAAATTTAAATAGCAATTTTATAAGAACGGCAGATTCTAGAAGGAAGTTTATTAATGTGCGTCGTCATGTCAACGTGTACATTAATTGATCCAAGTGCGCTTTCGCATGGACAGAATAAATCATTCTTAATTACCCAATCGCACTCGGAAATTGTTGGAAGAAGTAAAAGAAGAAGAAGAAGAAAGGTTTCTTTCTCCTTTTTCTTCTTCATCAGGCGAAATTTGCATTTGCAATTTACTATATTTGTGTTTAATATAATATATACACGAATCGCATGAATGATCTCATATGTAAATAATCTAAATATGTGTAGGTGCGATCGAGCAAAGCAATACGATTTACAAGTTCACAATTTCCAAATGTAAATTTTCATTTAAAGTTGGTATTAGTGCATATGTATGGAAGGTACAGCTAATGCCAACTTTATTTTTTGAAAATGACAAGGGGGGAAAACAAAAGGACCGCGCGCTGCGATTGTTCCGTTAGAAAATGTGGGTAAGTGGAATTCCACAGCCGCCGCCGGTTATAAAGTGTTTACAAACAGGTCTCGTCTCGTAAATACGAAATTAAAAACAAAACAAAACAAAAACAAACGATGCTGGCTGCTTGGAAACGCGTGCAATCGCGATTGAATGGTTGCAGGAAACTCTCTTTCGTTACGGTTCTGGTAATATCATTTCGAAAAGCCACGTTTAATTCGTGCGAATAATCTCCATTGGATGGGCGCTCTATTGGAAAAGGAAACGTCTTCTGGGTTGCGTCACATTCCTTCGCGATTGAAAAACCCGTTCCGCTTGCGCGACGCGGCAATTATCAATTTTTCCATGTACACACTTTGCGCACAGCGAAACGTAAATATTTACATGCGACGACGATGATCGGTCGCGTTTTGACGGTTTTCCAGACCGAAACAATAACGTTGCCTAGCAATGCGATCTTGGTACAAACAGACGACTATTATTGTTGTCATAGAAACTACGCACATTTCCAATACGTATAATAAATATAAAAAAAACAACAGCAGACCGACACACTAGATTATTCTCTCGATTTAAGTTATAAATTCTAGGATATCAACAACAACAACAAACAAACGAGAAAAAACAAAAGTAGTAGCTGCGCACCAATTGATTCAATTAAATGTCGGTGCAGGAAACTAGTCATTTGTTTCCAGTCTAAACGGAACAGAGGAGTCTGCTATAAACTTAACGTTAAATTTTCTCGCATTTGCCGCATTTCAAATCGCCTTACCATAAATTTCAATGTTGCTTCATTCTGCTGACCGAATTGACAGGATGTAATTGGAAACAACACCGAACCGAAATATTTCCATTCGAGGCACATTTCTTACCAGCTAAGCTAAATTGTTACAAAGCAAATAAAGACAATTCAAACAAATCAAATAATGAGAAAGAGAGAGAGAGACGGAATCAAGTCATTAGCAACGACGACTAATATTATTTATGTAATATGCAAGTAGGCCGACTTCATGCAACTTCACTTAATCACTTGTGTTTTTTTTATTGCTAAAACAAAAATAGTAATGACAACAACAACTTTCCTATCGAGTGGAAACAACAAAATAACTTTCATTGATTGAAGAATCAATTAAAGAAAGAATTATTAAACGATTAGCAAAATAAAAAAGTAAATGTAAATTGAGGCGAGAATAACGTTGAAAGTATAATAGAAGAGAGAGCATTAAGAAAAAATAAAACCGACACAGATAATAATGGCTTATGTAAATCGGGCGTTATTTTTCCTTTTCATTCGTTTCTTTTTTTTTTAGAAAACGACACAATGGTTGTGTCGAGTCGAGAAACATAATATTTGCACGAGAAATTTACAGGTTTGTTTTTCCCACATTAAACTTAGAAAAACATTTTCGCTTTATTTCTACTACTCGACATTGCATTTAGACTTTCGCCGAAACACTGACTTTTCTATCCATCGATTTTGGTAAAGAAATATTCAACACAAGAATCGATATGTACTTGAAAAACAAATGATGAAGGTTGAAATTGAAGTGACCAAAGCAGGAGGAAGTATAATACAGACAGAGACTTAACAAAGCGTGAAATATGCAGGGAGGATAATCCACTCTCCGGTGGAAGTAATTCCAGCAATTATTCATTTTCTTCTGAAACCATTATTAGAAGAAAAACAAACAAACCGAGTAGAATGCATCATTATTTACATGGTTGCTATGCGATAGTCACCACAAACAGGTCAACGAAAAATTAAAGTTGTTACCCTAGCAACTGATGTTAACACGGATGCTAGGCAACAACCGTAGATGACGAAGAATTGAATTAGGAAACTACCATCGATTTCTTTTTGTTTGTTTGCACGGCCAACGCAAATAAATTAATTAACAGGTACTAACACAACATTTTCACTCTTAGCGTTCGAATTTCAAGGCGATAATAGTAATAGCAGTACTGATATATCCGAACCACTTTTGCACTTTTCACTCTTGTGATTTGCAGTTTTCTTCGGCTAATGGAAAAAACAAATACTTTCTTTACGAATCACGCTTTTGATTACTAAGAAGATGATGATTGTGCCTCAATTTCCACATTGATCCCATCATGACTATCTAGAAAACAACGTTCAGTTACGAAACAATTTCCATCCAAGTAGGTCGTGATTGTGACTATTGTACCAGTGGTTCTGCAACCGGAGTTATTTTCATCGCGGGGAGTTTATTTATAAGCTCAAGATTCGCAAACGTCGAATGCAAACAAATAGATTTGCTACATACATATATATTTAGACAATGAGCATCGATTTCTATTTCCGTATTAGGTTCATGGGCCTAATGATATCGGTGGATTTGAGAGGTTTAAATGTTTAAAACCGCAGCAGCAATCGGTCGAGTTGTCCTCTCAACTCAAGGATAGAGCGTTTGTGTGTGTGTGTAAAAATAGGAGAGGAACGACGACCGGCTAATCGATTTCAAGACAATTAGCGTCTGTGTGACGACAACGACGACGATGCAACGCTATCTATTATTTAACAAAGAATTAAAAGAAAAGATTGTCTCTTCTAATTGGGTTTACATAAACTTGCCTTTTGCTAATTGTGAAATGTTTAATAGTTTCTATGAATTTGCATGGTCGGACGCGTTAATGAAAGTGTTTGGATTCGCACATACGAGATATTATTATGGAGTATGTAGTAATATGTAATGATCGTACTACTCGGGGAGAGCGAGGACCACGTGGTGCAGTGAATGTGTGTGTGTGTGTAAAGAGCGGCGCTGCTGTTGTTGTTATTGTTGTTTGGTGCGGCGGCCGCGCTTCGGATTGGAGCGCGCGCGATGTTTCCAAACATGTTCCTTTTGTTGTTTTTTTGGAGTATGGTGCGACGACGACGACGTGTACCACTGAGGTACACGAACGACGACATCAATACTGCTCGACTGCATACACACACATATAGTTATCGGGGGAATTCGACACCGACGCCGGAGACCATAGGAAGTCGTCGTCGTCGTGGATGACGTCAGCGGGCGCTGCTGACGTCGCGGCGCCCGTCGAAGGCCAAACACCAGAGGGATGATGAGGGTTGAGTCTTCCCCTTCCCTTCATTCCACTGACCTCGAGCACAGGAGGAAATGTCAAATTTGGGTGGGAGGGGTTTGTGTCGGGAAATGACGGCGAGGCCGGAAAATTGATTTCGCGGTGGAGGAGGAGGAGAGACGGCCGCGTGTCCACGGCGTGCTCGATCTGCTCAGCGCATGGCTCGATACGCGGATTTCAACCAAACAACAAATACAATAATGATTTTCATTGAAACTAATGAATGAATAGATGAATGATAGATAATAAATCATCCCCCTAACATGATTATTGTCCGTTCATGCAGCGTTCATCTCTTGCACAACGCAACGCAATTTTCACGAGGGATTGTTGTTAATAAACACCTGACGTAAATAGAGGCCATGTGTGTTAACCTCAAGGCCCGCGCGACGAATGCGTGGTTGAGAGCAGTAGTAAACATGTTGAATTCATATAGTTTCGAGCAGCGAAAAAGTTAATGGATGTCGACTACACGAGTATTGCAGAGAAGGAGATGATTTTTTTTTCGTTGGTCGGATGCGGGAGTTTGTTTACATAACATTGGTGTCGGTCGGACGTACAATATTGTACGTAGATACGGACCGACCGATAGACTATCCTAATAAGACCGAGAGAGATAGAGACAGACACAGGACTCACGTTCTATTCAGCTGTATGGAGGGGGCGCCCTTGCGTTGGAAGACGCCGTCGACGAAGACGCCGTTCTTTCCGTTGCACATCATGTAGAAATAGGGATGATCGAAGAAGACCTCCAGATGCTTCCGCGAGATGAAACTGGAGTGTCCCATGTTCACGTCCACGTCTCCCCTGGAGCTGTTCCTGCCGATCGTGATCCGATTCTGACGCACAAAGTACTCGAACTCGCGGCCCTCGAGGCGCGCGATCGCCTCCCCCTTGTCCTCGGGGCTCCACTGCACCTTCGAGGGGCTCGCAGGGGCCGACTTGAGTGCAAGTAACGCCCAGGCATCACTCTCCGATGTCCTAGAATACGTAGACATGGCTCTTCTCCTCCACCTCACACCACGGCACGTTTTTTTTTATATATATGTTGTTATATATATATATATATATATTATAACATACCGCACACAAAAAAACAAACGCACACTTCTCGCCCGCCGCCGCTAGTAAAATTGGAGAGAAAACACACACACTCACTCACACATACACACACTCAGAGAGAGAGAGAGAGAACACGCGCACCGACAGGCCAGGAGACGACGGGACGGACGGACGGACGATCGCTCGTACGTACGTACAAACACACCGCAACACCACTCTCTCTCTTTGCGAGTGCGTGTATATGTTGACGATGATGATGATCCGATTCCCCCGTGTGCCGACTCGAAATGTGCAATTCCTGCTCGCACACCTCTTCTTCCGGCTCGCGTGCTCCCCTGCTGCTGCAAACAACAACTATTATTATTTTTCTACACAATAACAATACAAAATATTATACTCACTTTACGCGCACACACAAAATAAGCAACTAACCAACCAACCAACAAACTACCCCCCCGTGGCCCCGATTAGACCAACGCCGATTGTTCTCGTTCTCGTGTGTGTCCACTCTTCTTCTCTCACTGTTTACCCACGACGTGAAGTATCAGGAGGAGAAGCAGCAGCAGCAGCAGCGACCGATTGTGGTGATAACGTGGGAGGCACCTGCACTGCAAATGTATTGGCTGATTTCATAACAGCTCTATCGGTAGTAATAATACTTGCTTGTAAACACGTGAGAACGGAGGCGATCCCAGTGGAACTCCTGGCGACATCTCTCGTGCCCAGCAACCAAACAAACAAACCTCAACAACCAACAACTGCAACAAAAGCACACACATTATTATTAATTTTTAAACGTTTTTCTTTTGATGTAATAACAACAAAAACAACAACAATAAATATTTCCAATAAAATAAACAACTTTAAATCCAATTGGAATCCAATACTTTACCATCCAAAGCGCCATCTACTTTTTTTTAACTATTCAAAAAAAAAATAGTTTTACTTATTAAAGCAATTAATTAATTAATGAAACAATAAATAATATTTCTCTGATAATTCATTAACAAAAACACGTGTTCTCTAATTAATTAAACTTTTCTACATTATTTAATTACTTGATCATCCATTTATCTAGATTCTTATTAACATCATCATCATTTTAGTCAATAAATATGATTTCCAATTGGACCTTAAATACTTTGATCCTGGATCAAAACAACCCGTGAAACGAATGCGGTGACGCCATCTATTCCAACATCAATTAACAACTTTCGATGTACACAAAATGTAATCCAATCGGATTCGCAGCGCAAAACGCGAATCGTCAATTATTAATCAGAAATTAATGTTTCCTTCGACGATGCCGATGCGTACATACATGTATTTATCAATATATAGTTTGTGGAGAAACAGCACACGCCGCAACACTAATTGACTATATCTTATCGTCAGGTCACATCTCTCACACTCTCGACAACAACAATAACAAAAAAAAAATATATTGATAACACACGTCCGTCGTTGTTATTGTTGCCCCGGGAGATTCGCAAACAGGCCTTCGCGGCAACAAAGTCACATACAGGCACACACGCACGCTACTCTCGCATTTTCGTTATCGCATCGGCGGTCACTACTTTACGAGAATCGACGTCGCTTCTATAAATACTTTCGCTATTTATTTTGCACCACGCTCTTCGTTCGAGGAAAAGGAACGGAAAGGAAGAGCAACAAACGAAAAGACACACATTTAATATGTGTACACTCAAAAAAAATAGATGAACAAGACAAAAAGAGTAGAAAGAAAGAGTATCGAAATATTTACAAATCGATATTTATTTACTTGCGATAAGTAAACTTGTTTGTTTGCAATAATATTCCTATTTATTTATTTACTCGCTCGCACGAAATTCGCTCTATTTATAATATTTCTGAAAAGATAGCGAGAATCGAATAAGATTAATTAACAGCCTTATGTTACGTAAAATTAATCGGGCTTATTCAAAGACACTAAACGCAAGTTTATCCTACAATTGTTATGCGGCAATGGGAATTGGGATTGCTTTGGAGAGCGCAGGAAGTTTCCATTTCGGAGCACCCGAAACCGGACGTCCGGTTCCACGATTTATTTATTTAGTTTTTTTTTTCTTCCTCTGCTCATTGCTTCCAATAAGTGAGCTCTGGACGAGGGCAAGGCGACCGCGATAAGCAAATGTTATCGAAGCAAATGTTTTTTTTTTGTTATGGCAACGCGAACAACAGCAGCAACAACAACAACAACACTTCCGGTGTGACGTTACGTGTCGATGGCGCGTTAATTAGTTCGATTTAATTTATGGAACTAATTTGAATAGATTGAGGAAGTTGTAGGTTTTGTTGATTGTGTTTAAAATGTAGTAAATATATATTTTTTTTCTTTCTTCGAAAACAATATACATTTCGCAGATTGTTTCGTCAACATTATTGTAATTGTTGTAATATATAAGTTTGTATTAAAATAATGATCACCTGACCTAACGACGAAACGCGTCAGCAGACTGCATCATCGACGGCTTTAGCTGTCTCCTCGAGAGTGTTGAATCGCTGAAAGAATATGATGAGTTCGCAGTGCGGCGTGTGCGGAAACAGGTCGACGGCGACGGCCCTCACCGGCACGAACGGCTCTCCGTGCATCGTCTTCGATTCGGCCTTTCCGAAATCGATGAAATTCTTCATCGCCTGCCTCGGATTGCACGAGATGTACACGAGCTTCTCCATTTTCCTCAATTTCCTTAACGAATTTATAGCCTTGTTATCTGCAAACAAAATATATATATATATATGAGCCGAACGTCAAGTACATCTGTTGCCAAGAAACACTCACGTAATCCGGCTCTAGGTGGATCAACGATGGCTACGATATTCTCGTTTTTGCTCCTCATGAACACCGAATACAGAAGCTCCTCAGCTTTACCAGCGAAAAACTCCGAGTTCTCGATGTTATTTATAATTGCGTTCTGCTTGGCGTCCTCGATAGCTTCGGGGATGATCTCCAAGCCGAGAACTTGATTGCAAGTCTGAAATGAGCGCAGATTTATCAAATTAAAAATATTTCGATTGCTTTGGTTTTTGCACGTACTTTTGCGAAACACAATCCGATGGTTCCAGTGCCGCAGCAGATATCCACGACGGTGCTCTTCTCCGTAGCGCCGGCCAATTCTATCGCCGATTCGTACAGCACTTCAGCGGCTTCGGTGTTCACTTGGAAGAAAGCCTCCGGTGATACGCGGAATTTCAAACCGAGAAGAGTTTCGTGGATGTGCGTATCGCCGTGCAAATGCTGCGGCTTCGAAGATCTATCCTCGTTTGATGTCCTTCGCAAAACATAAACAATTTGAACGATTTTTTATTAATCTGCTAAGAAAGCTTACCTCTTCAGCAGCGGTTGATAATAGAGCGACGTGACTTTGGCTTCTTTTCCTTCACCAGTTGTGAAGAATTCGATCAAATCCTTCTTCAGCTGATCCACCCTCTCCACCGACACATCTTTCGGGCTGACGCCGACGACGAGCATCAGCTGATCTTTGGCGGATCTAGCCATCAGCTGTCTGAATTGACCGGTCTGATTTTCCGGATTGAACACATCCAAATCCGAATCACGAACGAATTTCTCGAACAACTAACAAAAGATAAAATCATAATTTCTATCAAAACAATAAAGAGATCATTTCGACATACCCTTGCAGCCAGCTTCATCGAATCCGGAATGTGTTTCAGGTTTTCTATCGGTCCAACGCCGGTGATTCCATTCACGTAACTTCCAATTCTGAAACCGACGGTTTTCTCTCCAGTCTCCTCGTTCATGCCCACGCTGAATTCGCATTTATTTCTGTACCCATCAATAGTTTTGGCGTGTCTGATTTCGAGCAACTCGCAAGGTAATCCATCGTGCAACTGCTTCTGCTTGTTCAGCCAATCGCTCAACTCGCGATTCTGATACGACAGATCACTGCCAATCTTCTTCAGAATCCCTTTAATATCCTCCTGTTTCTTTGCTAACTTAAAGAACAACAAATCATAATCAATTAATGAAGTAATAAATAAATCAAAATAAAAATTACCTGCTCTTCGTAAGGCAAATTCCAAAAGGGTGTAGTCGAATCCTTCAATTTATCCTCGACGCTTCTATCATCATCGACTTTAGCCTTCTTATTGTTACCCTTATTCTTGAAATTCTCATCCCTGCGCTTCTTCACCAACGGATCCGGAGCAGGTTTAGCATTCTGCAAAACAACAATAAACAAATGTATTCTCCACTTACAAAAAAAATTGAGCACAATCAACCACTCACAATTGCTGACAATTCAGCTCCCTTCCATTTGTACGCAGTCAAGACTTCTATTGCCTTACATCTATCCTCATCGTTTCGAAAGCAGACGAATGCAAAAGTGGAATTTCTCTTCGGCGTCTTCAACTTGGACGAGTTCAGCTTCAGCGTCTCGTTCAGCAGCTTGCGCAGCTCCTGCAGATAATCGACATTAATTATTGGATATAAAAGAATCTTTTTATCACGTACCTGAATTCCATAATACCTGGGCAAATTTTTTATCTCGATTTTAAACTTTTCGGAGGTGAACTCGTCCCTCTCCAGGTACGCAAAAGGATCTTCCTCCTCTTTGCGAACATCTTCAGCGGGAACGACAACAGCTTCCTCGCTCATATTTCAAACGTAAATAAACCAATCTTAACCTCAACTCACGCATGGGATTCAACGCAATGTAGACAACCAGTTGCACACGTTTTACGTTGCGTGCACGTGCGTACGGTTGACCACACAATAAAATAACATCAGTGTTTCCCAACATTTTTTTTTTGTCTAAATCGCCAGTATCAGGTAAAAAGAGTAAGTAAATAGGATAATTTCCTACGATATATTTATTCAGCCAACCTTTAACATTATATATATAATATACTTCTTTTTTTTTAATATATATATATATTTGAACATAATAAATGAACGCATGAGATATATAACACTTTGTACTTTCCATTCAACAAACGTAAACTTTAAATGGTACTTAATTAAATTAAATTAAATTAAATAAAACAGGTTGGGGTGGGTTTTAGAACTGAAAAATCAAGAAGAACGGTTTCAACGATGTTTCTGCCCTCGTATAAGAAAGGTATAAGAACAAAGGAGGAAAGAATGCAACGCAAAAAACGATGATTATCAACTCATTGTCATACACATCCTTTTGTACACATCCGACATTGTTCTCGCGTCCACATTTAAAAAAATAAATCCATCTTCGGTTATTAACATTGACAAAAATATAATCTCTTCCTTCCTTCCTTCCGTCCACCTCCATCCAACTCTTCCTATAAACGCGCGCGCGTCACGGAAACTAACGACTACTTCTCTTTTGTTACATACGTTACTTAAAAACCATCTACGATTTGATCTTCTGTATTACATATATATATATCTATATAATATATTCGTTATTCACAGTGTTGCTTGCTCGCTACATGCAGTAAGTGTACTGCGTCCGCTACTTATACATATTTTTTCACCTAAAATCATCGCAAACAATTACATATATTTTTATATATATATATATAAAAACAAACAACTTTTGCGTAAAGCTTCAATATAATAGTCAAGTGTGCGAGAGCAATTATTAATAATATTCATTACCATAAAGTTTCTTTCTTTTGATTAATAATACTGGGACGAATCAATTCATGCAAGAATACAAAACTGAAAGTAGTACGAACAACCGGAGAGTGTGTAAGATCATCATCATCATCGCCAACAAACATCTTGTGTTCTTGCATCTTATCAATTAATTATAAAGAAGTACTTAACATTTAGTATATATATATATGCACGCAATGCAGCAATCTTGATTTGCTACCGTATTTCTTCGACATATCTTATTACCACCGCCTTCTTTTTTCTCATTTTGTGCGAATTACATTTATCGAAACTGCATGTTTAATTGACCCTTGTCTCTAACAAACGAAAAACTATAAACAATAACACGACGTACGACTATATAACAAATGAAAAACGAATCTATACGATAATATCAATAATTTAGTACTAATTTCAATGAGTAAATGAGAAACGACACCGACAGACATAGCAGAGATCGCTTGCAAGTAGAAGCAACGCAAATCAATTGGAAGAGCGTAATAATAATAATGAAGGTAACAAGTCTTATATATGAATTGCATTGATCGAGGTGTGCGCTGCTCCGCTCGCGTATAAATTGTTTCTTTTGTTTATATCAGTCCGTGAAAAAGAAAATTGAGCCAATCACGAGTATTATCATCATCAACATTTTGTTTGTCGTCTTTAGTGCCTCAAGTCCGCAAAAAAACAAACTTTATAAAGTCTTTATATAAACTAATTTTGTTGTCTATGTGAGAATATTATAATATTTGTAGCGTCTCAAATTCTTACAACGCTTTAATTGATAATGTGATTAATCTCAATATTTAGTTTTAGTACGTTTTACTATAATATATATTAATTGGAATGTTTACTAAATTATCTTAGTTTGTACACTATGACAAATTCAATGCTATTATAAGAGATTTGCACTTTGACAAGTTAACTAATTGTGTTTACGCTTGAGACACTCTGCAAATTATAAAATAAATAATGGCAAGTTATCAGAAGTGAACGGTACTTAGAGTTAATAATACTGAAAACAATATTTACTCTTTTGTAAATACATCCTGGAATGTTGTCCAAATTGGTGTCGGATGTGGTGCAGCAGGAACGTCTAGTGAACAACAGCTAATGGGAAGCTGCAGTAATCGTGTGCAAAATGCATTTGCTGATGGCAACACTTCTGTGTTTGGGAAAGCTACGAGTCCCTCTTGTTCAGATAGTCGGCGCAGTTGTGGAAGTACCTGATGTTCCCGTTGAACTTGTACACGAACGTGTCCCCCTTGCAGTAGAGGCACGAGCCGGACGCAGGATGATCCTGGATCTCCTCCTTGAAGTGGATCTTCAGGGCGAGATTCGTCGGCGCTATGAATACCTTGCAGGTGTTGCAGTAGTAGTGGTGCTCCGTCTCGTACTTGAGCATCTCCTCCTCGTCGATGGGGGTGGTGAACCTCGGATGCACCGCGTCCAATTCGGTGCGCACCTTCTTCTTCTTGTCCTTCTTCTTTTTGCTGTCCATCTTTCACCGCCGTCTACCTCTTCAGAAGAACCTCCTCCTCTTGTTCGCCGCCCTCTGGATGCTCCGCTCTTTCACGGCCCCCTTTTATTCTTCTTATACTTCCACTTTGACGTTTCTAGGTTAAACACGGAAACGTCAGATCTCGAGGGGGTGGCGGTTATTTGTAGGTGGCGGGCGGCGTCGGCAGGAGGCGTCTCGAAACTAGGCGGGGGCGGCGCAACAGATGGCGCAGTATTTGCCGCAACTGCAGCAACTATTGCAGCGGCGTTTCCGCTTCCGCTTCGCTACAACATCGCCGCCTCCAACTCCACCACCACCAACATCATTATATTACATTTACCAATTACTTCTCTGTTCTACCTTGGGAAACCGCTTCCCTTTTTCCAAAATTACAATTGCAATTATGCCACCCATTATCGAAACCTTCGTCGCAGTTCTGTGATTTATGCGCGCTTCTGGCGGCACGAAAACACGCACGAAACACATTCCCATCGCGATAGCCGTGCGTGCATTCCATCTACAAGGAAACAGAAGTCAGTCGACTTTGCACGCAAATCTCAGTGATTGCACATCCGAATCTAATCAAATAATTGATCCGAAGCCTACTGATCGATATTTTTTATTTTTATTTAAATCCCTCATTATAGGCAACCAAACGAGCGCGCGCAATTTATTTCCCATCATTTTCAAACACTAATAAATACAGCAGTGTTTCTCAAAAACGAAACAAATGATCATTGCATAAATTATCATTATTTTCAAATGCAAATGCGTTTATATGATTTAGTACGTCAGCATCTAATTGTATTTACAGAGTTGACTCATGCACAGAATTCCTTCTGCAAGTGTAAAAAAAAAACAAATAAAGTTGTTTCATTCGACCGAAAATAAAGATGAGCACGAACAAGTTGGTTTTCCAGCGAAATCGGTGTAATTGCTAAATTGCGATTGAATGCAGCGTAAACAATTGTTCCCGCCAACGCCAACTGGATGACCGGTGGAGCTGAGAGAGAGAGACGACGCGATCGGGTTTATCGAATGCGGAAAGGAGAGAAAAAGTATGAGTAAGTAGATTCTGCGTCGCGCGATTCGCTTTTTTAGAAAGGTCAGTCGGACCGATTCGACTCTGAACACCATTCGAGGCGAGCGATATGCCCGTACGCGATTCGTATTTTTAGACGCGAGCCGAGCGTTAACAGAGTTAGAAGAGAGTGTGACTTAAGCAGAAGACCGCAGAAGACAGCACACACATCGGAATTACTTAATTATTATTTTATTCATTTGTTTTCGAACCGGCACGGACAACATGTTTTCCGCATTCTCGAGTAAGTCGCAAATTTTAACTTTAGTTTCCATGGTAATTTTGAAGTTTCATAATAAGATGATGATGATGACATTACGTCATTACTTCTTCAGCGCCGCCTAAGATGACCTAGGTATTGAAATTGTACAACTTGCATCACGTCATCGACTATAATCATCGCTGACACTACTTTACATTCCACTCTTTTTACTTAAATAAAAAAGAAGAACTTGAAAATATTTGATAATTATCTTTACGCGTCCGCACGCACAGCGGAAATTGCATTCTCAACTGTTAAATAAAGCGAACATCAAGCAGATTTCTATTATGAATCAATTGCAAATTAACAATTAGGCAAGAGAGCATAGCAATTAGACGTATGGGGGCGAGTTATGTAAACAGCGAGATTAACGAAACGCCTGATAATTTGCAAAGGCGACGACTAATGCAGATTAGTCAAAATAAACTAATTAAACAAAAAAAATGATTTTCCCTTCGATGATGAAACGAAACGTGTGTTCATTCCTCCATCATCATCATCATTAAGATATGAATAATGCAGTAATTAAGCACCGCTCGGAAATTAATTAATCGTCTTTTTAATTGCCATGGCGATTGTTTTGGAACAACCCTAAAACACCAATCAAAACGTTCCGTTTACTATTTTACGCAACTTGATCTTTGTTTTTTTACATGCACACGCAAATTATTGTTTACTGCAGAGATCGAGTGTGTGTGTGTGTATACACTTTTGATGTAAGCAAATTTTTGCACGCGAAGTACAGAAAATCACCGATTACAACCATCCAGTTTCTGATTACCGAAACGCACAACAATGAAAATAGTAATACTGATCTTTAATTAAGTAGATTAGTATATATAAATAGAATATTCTGTTTTAAATTTCCTGAACAAATATACAAATCTTGAAAAGTAAACTTAACAATGATTAAATAATGCATTCTTGGTTCACGCAATTAGCTCTTAATTTGAATTAATAAAAAGAAAAAACAGTTACTTTTTGCTGTGTTTAATTAAGCCTAAAGTAATGACCGGTTTTAGATTCATGTTAATTTAAGCGCAAGTTCACTAACGCAAATCGGAAAAGCGTTGCAATTAAGTTTAATTGATGTTTTATTAATACGAGTCGCAATCCCATTTATTTTAAGATTTAGTTTTAAATATATACAGTGGAACCTCGCTCAACGAGTTTACTCTTATAGTGAAACACGTTTTTCCATATAAACTAATGTAAATTCCGGACAAGAAAAAGTATAACTTGGTCTCGATTTTTCATGATTTTCCTTTTCATATCTATTGTTATGTTTATTCTATGGCTTTTTATTCGGAGACATGCAAGTTTTATTAAATTTTGCACAAAAAAACACACAAATAACATGTCTGAACACAAGTTTGCAAAATTTAAATAAATTTATTATGGGTTATTGAAAAACATGTCTTCACATTTCGACCTATTTCTTGAAAACTACAAAAGATCCAAATAAAAATTAATATTTATTTTAAAGCTAAGACTATAGATAATGAAATAAGTAGAATGATATGATTGTAACTTTTACTAATTTCGCATGATATTCTTATAAAATTTGATAAAATTAGTTGAAGATTATTAAAAAGTTGTGTCTTCACATTTTTATCTATATCTTAAAAACTATAAAAGACTCAAATGAAAATTAATATTTATTTTGAAGCTAAAAGTATAAATAATGAAATAGGTATGAAGATATAATTGTATCATTCATGAATTTCACACGATTTTCTTGCAAAATTTAAATAAATTTATTATGGGTTATTGAAAAACATGTCTTCACATTTCGACCTATTTCTTGAAAACTACAAAAGATCCAAATACAAATTAATATTTATTTTAAAGCTAAAACTATAGGTAATGAAATGAGTATAATAATATAATTGTAACTTTTACTAATTGTGCATGATATTCTTGCAAAATTTGATAAAATTAATTAAAGATTATTAAAAAGTAGTGTCTTCACATTTTTATCTATATCTTGAAAACTACGAAAGACTCAAATGAAAATTAATATTTATTTTAAAGCTAATACTATAAGTAATGAAATAGGTATGAAGATATAATTGTATCACTTAAGATATAATTGTTTAATTAAGCTTAAATCAGAAAAGCGTTGCAATTAAGTTTAATTGATGTTTCTCTATTTATACAAGTCGCAATCCCATTTATTTTAAGATTTAGTTTTAAATATATACAGTGGAACCTCGCTTAACGAGTTTACTCTTATAGTGAAACACGTTTTCCCATATAAACTAATGTAAATTACAATAATCCGTTCCATGCCGGAGAAAAAACTATAACTTGGTCTCAATTTTTCATGATTTTGCTTTTCATATCTATTGTTATGTTTATTCTATGGCTTTTTATTCGGAGACATGCAAGTTTTATTACATTTTGCACAAAAAAAAACACACAAATAACATGTCTGAACACAAGTTTGGAAATTTTGTGATCACAAACAACATTAAGATGCAACTAGAATGACCACTAAAACTAGAAACTGTTTTCCAATTCACACACGGTGAAGTGAGTCTATATTTGTTTATATTACTTGTATCAAATCGGGGACTTGTTGGAAGTCTCTTTATACTTTTAATATTTGTTTATATAAAAAAGCGTACATAGTGTGTTTATATATTATAATAATGGTTGGACACAAAACATTTGTGTTTTTCATTTACAGCAAACACAAATTATATTTGCAAAGTATAGTTCGCTTTAAACAAAGATGACATAGAAAAGATCGAAGATGGTTAATATATTAAAAAATACACATAATATGTATAAACAAGTTTTGAAAATGATGTGGCAGGCGCACAATCCGGGACTTCTCTTCTCATCGTCACTCTGTTGTGTCCAATCACTTTATTATTAATATATATATATACTAATAAATACTATGAGTACTGTATACCAAGTACAGTCTTATGGAAAGTTCCCACGACAAGTTTATCGACCTGAATGGAGGTAAAAAACTTTTTGGAAAAACTCTCTGGTTTCTCATATTCTGCTAGTTTTATTGTAAGATTTATTATGACAAATTAGTCTTAGAATATTATTCTGTATTCAGTACGTCTTCTTACATATAAGACAACAATTTTGTTATTTTTAGTGAGTCCTAGTTAGTCCGAGACTCATGTGAGTTCTAGGAAGAACCTAGTCTTAGTTTTAATCTCGTGTCCCGGGATTCAAATATCTTTTGAACACTGTGGAATATCTAGTAATTATATCGTTGTATAGTCCTAGTGGAGTTTTTAAGGAATGCTAGAGGTGAAGTTGGAGTTTTTATGATAATAAACACGTTATTATTCACTATTAGTTTATTAATAACTTCTATGTCTAGATTCCAGTTTGCTAGATTTGTTACTAGGGTTTTTATGAGTCTAACTAGGACTCTCCACTAAGACTAAAACTAACTAAAACTCTCTGGTTTCTCATATTCTGCTAGTTTTATTGTAAGATTTATTATGGCAAATTAGCCTTAGAATATTATTCTGTATTCAGTACGTCTTCTTACATATAAGACAACAATTTTGTTATTTTTAGTAAGTTCTAGTTAGTCCGAGACTCATGTGAGTCCTAGGAAGAACCTAGTCCTAGTTTTACTCTACTGTCGTGTCCCGGGATTCAAATATCTCTGGACACTGTGGAATATCTAGTAATTATATCGTTGTATAGTCCTAGTAGAGTTTTTAAGGAATGCTAGAGGTGAAGTTGGAGTTTTTATGATAATAAACACGTTATTATTCACTATAAGTTTATTAATAACTTCTATGTCTAGATTCCAGTTTGCTAGATTTGTTACTAGGGTTTTTATGAGTCTAACTAGGACTCTCCACTAAGACTAAAACTAACTTGGACTAGCTACTAGCTAGGACTATGACTCTATGATTTGTCCTTTGAGTTTGTGCACAACATGTTGATTAAGCATAGTCGTTACACGATGATTAGTTATGGCCACTTCGTAAGTGGTATTTGTTCAAAGTCTTAATGACTTGCATACATAAACATGTATAAAATAATAAGGGCTAACATAAAAACTCCCGCCGGCGCCTTTAACGCCAACACTTTTTGTTATTTTCAGTGAATTCTAGTTAGTCCGAGACTTATGTGAGTCCTAGGAAGAACTTAGTCCTAGTTAGTCCGAAACTCATGTGAGTTATAGGAAGAACCTAGTCCTAGTTTTATTCTACTCAAGACCAGCAACCTAAGCTTGTAGTAACTGGAAGCTAGATTAAGACACTGAAGCATCTAAGTGTTAAATAAATACTATTAAATACACTGACTTTAATCTAAGACTCTTCCATAAAACCCACTAGGACACCACATCGACAATACAACAAATTATTCCACAGTGTCCAGAGATATTCCATCCCGGGACACGACAACTCGTTAAGCGAGTAATTTTTCTTACAATTCATTAAGCGAGGTTCCACTGTATATAAAATATGCAGTTAGTGCGGATTAACATTATGCGACGCTTATGCAGTGGCTAGAGAATCGCGTGAATCACACAGGAAAACCTAAATTTAAAATTGCTTTTACTTCGTTGTATATTTTCTTTTTATTCCTGTAATATTTATTTTTGGCGCAAGTTAGTTATAAAACAAGAATGGTGCATTCTTCGCGCACGTATTTATACAAATTATTTTTTTTATACCGTTCGGCCATTTGGCATTACGCTCAGCCTATAAATATATATTTATACGCACGCAATTTACAATCACTTTCACGATCGATCGGCGCCAAAGCTCCCGCAGGATTCATTTAAGCAATCTGGATCTAATTTTTAATTGGAAATAAGTTTAGCAATTGATCAATGTGTGCGTCGTCGTCGAAACGGAACGATGCAATTTCTCTATAAATACGAAGGAGGCCGGCGTTGGGAATCGTCGAAGAAACGCAACAAACAAATGCTGTTTACCGAATATTTCGCGCGACGCGGTTATTTTCCATGTAAAGCTCAACAAAAATATTGTTGTTCTCTCTCTCCGTGCGGTCGAAAATAACCGCGCGCGGACTTTTTATAAACCGATGACCGAATCCGCCAAAAAAAACGCACCGATAATGCGGCGCAGTTGGTGCACGAAATTTGTTTCTTTCGCATCTGGAATTTGCGCGACATTAGGACACTTCAAGGATATTTGCGCTGTCAGGGCTAAAGCAAATCGCTCTTTGCACCTTACCATTATTATTATCATTATATACGTTACCGCTTGTCGTTATTTATGTTAAATTCTTGCGGCGTGAACTCAGCGCGAGCGCCTCCCAAGGCCGCAACGACCAGAACTCTCTCTGATTCACGCTCAGCGTTATGTCATTGAGATCCAGGTGATGTGATCATTTGCATTACAATTTTCGTTTCTTTCGTAGCGTCCATGAGAAGCCTCGGCTGCAAGATCGGCTCGATCTTCCAGAGGAGAAGAACGGAGGTGGCGGAGGCTGCCGAGGAGGACCTTGACAAGGCCAAGGTTCAAGCGCAGGATGACCTCAACACTCTTGGCGCAACAGCAGGTACTGATCAATCTAAAACAAATAATAATCGATTAATATATATATATATAAATAATATACTTTTGTTTTGTTAACGCTGCTATGGTAACAGAAGGAAGATATTGCGTAAGTTGCTGAGCAACGTCGGATAATTAAATAAATAAATTGGCGTGACGTAATCTTAATCAATTAATGTCTTTGTTTATTGTTTAGCGCAAGAGAGCAAAGATTTGGGAAAGGCGATCAAGGACGACCTGAGGGAAGCCGATCAGACGCTCGCATGCAAACTGAAGCAGACAGGCGAGAGGATCGAGAGCGGTCTGGATGGAGCGGGAAGATACACGCAGGAGAAGAAGGAAGACGTTCGAGCGGCCGTCGATGATGGTCTGAAGAGGGCGGCGGATAACGTCGGTCGCAAGTACGAGGAGACGAGAAGGGCTGCGGCCGAAGACGCCAAAGCCATCGACGACAGACTCAAGCAGACGGCAACAAAGGTTGGCGACGATGTGAAGCAGATGAAGACCGCTCTGCACGACAACGTCGACCAAAAGCTCCAACAGACCGGAGATTACCTGGGCCACAAATTGGACGGAACGAAGGAGTTTGCCGCGGAGAAGAATGCGGGCATCCAAGAGTTCGGAAGGAATCTCGAGCAGAGAATTCAGGAGTCGAAGAGGGCCACGGAGGAGAAGAAAGCGGCCGTCGTTGAGGGACTGCACGGTTTCGGCCGAAGCGTCGATCAAACCGTCGACGATGTGACAGCGAAACTGCAGGATGGGAAGAAGGTGGCTGAAGAAAAGAGGGATGCTTTCGTCGGAAACGTTCAGACCGTGGCGGCCAACGCGAGAGATTACACGGCGGAAAAGAAGCAGGCCATGGATGAAGCACTGAAGATTGCTGCTGCTAACGCCAATCAAAAGTTGGAAGATGCCGGTAAGGCTGCGGAAGAGAAGAAGGCTGCTATGGCTGCAAGTTTAAATAACTTTGGACAAAACGTGAATCAGAAATTGCATCAAACCGCTGATAATTTTAACGATCGTTTGGAAGACACCAAAAAGGCTGCAGAACAGAAGAAAGAAGCTTTGGCAAGTGGAATCCAGAACACCGCTGCGAATGTCAGAGATTACGCTGCGGAGAAGAAACACGCTATGGATGAAGGACTGAAGAGTACAAGTGCTAATATCAATCAAAAGTTGGAAGATGCCAATAGGGCTGCACAAGAGAAGAAGGACGCTTTGGCGACCGGTCTGCAAACAACTGCATCCAATGTGAGAGATTTCGCGGCTGAAAAGAAACACGCCATGGACGAAGGGTTACATAACATTGGACAGAACGTGAACCAAAAGTTGGACGACACGAAGAAGGTTGCTGAGGAAAAGAAGGAAGCTTTGGTCAGCGGAATTGAAACGACCGCATCGAACGTTAGAGATTATGCAGCGGAAAAGAAACATGCTGTAGATGAGGGATTAAAAACGACGACGGCTAACATCAATCAAAAATTGGAAGATGCCAATAAGGCTGCAGAAGAGAAGAAAGCTGCGATGGCTGCAAGTTTAAGTAATTTTGGACAAAATGTTAATCAAAAGTTGCATCAAACTGCAGACAACATTAACGATCGTTTGGAAGACACTAAGAAGGCTGCTGAACAAAAGAAAGAAGCTTTGGCAAGTGGAATTCAAACGGCCGCAACGAACGTAAGAGATTACGCAGCGGAAAAGAAACAAGCCGTAGATGAAGGTTTGAAGAATACGAGCGCCAACATCAATCAAAAGTTGGAAGATGCCAATAAGGCTGCAGAAGAGAAGAAAGCTGCGATGGCTGCAAGTTTAAGTAACTTTGGACAAAATGTTAATCAAAAGTTGTATCAAACTGCAGACAACATTAACGATCGTTTGGAAGACACAAAGAAGGCTGCTGAACAAAAGAAGGAAGCTTTGGCAAGTGGAATTCAAACTGCCGCAACGAACGTAAGAGATTACGCAGCGGAAAAGAAACAAGCCGTAGATGAGGGTTTGAAGAGTACCAGCGCCAACATCAATGAAAATTTGGAAGATGCCAATAAGGCTGCAGAAGAGAAGAAAGCTGCGATGGCTGCAAGTTTAAGTAACTTTGGACAAAATGTTAATCAAAAGTTGCATCAAACTGCTGATAATATTAACGATCGTTTGGAAGACACAAAGAAGGCTGCTGAACAAAAGAAAGAAGCTTTGGCAAGTGGAATCCAGAACACCGCTACGAATGTCAGAGATTACGCTGCGGAGAAGAAACACGCTATGGATGAAGGACTGAAGACTGCAGCTGCTAACGTCAATCAAAAGTTGGAAGATGCCAATAAGGCTGCCGCAGAGAAGAAAGCTGCGATGGCCGAAGGTCTGCACAGTTTCGGACAAAACGTGAATCAGAAAGTGCATCAAACCGCTGATAATATTAACGACCGTTTAGAAGACACGAAGAAGGCTGCGGAACAAAAGAAGGAGGCTCTGGCGAGCGGAATCCAGAACACCGCTGCGAATGTCCGAGATTACGCTGCTGAGAAGAAGCATGCTTTGGGTGAAGGTTTGAAAACGACGACAGCTAACATCAATCTTAAATTGGAAGAGACCAGTAAAGCGGCCGAGGAGAAAAAGGCCGCGATGGCGGAGGGTCTCAACAATTTCGGCAAGGCTGTGGATCAGAAACTGCATCAGACTGCAGAGACTGTCAGCGAAAAGTTGCAGGAGACGAAGAAGACGGCCGATGAAAAGAAGGAAGCTCTGATCGGAGGAATCCAGACGAGCGCGACGACTGTGAGGGACTACGCTGCGGAGAAGAAGCAGGCCGTGGATGAGGGACTGAAGGGTGTCGCGCAAGGAGTGCAGAACTTCGGTAAATCGATGGATCACAAGCTGCAAAAAACCAACGAGGATATCAACAAGAAGGTGGAGGAGAAAACTCACGCGTTCGCCGAAGGAGTCAGCCAGAAGTTATCCGATGCAGATAAATATGCGGAGGAGACGAAACGGGCACTGGCGGAGAAGGCGAAAGCACTGGAGAGCAACGTGCAAGCCCTCGGCAGCAAGGCTGGTGGATTCTTGGAACAGAAGTTCGCTGGAGCCGCCAGTTTCTTGGAAAACGCCAGACAGCAGGCGAAGATTGAAGGACAGCAGACGCACGAGGATCTGGACGATACCCGGGACGCAGCAGCAGCAGCAATGTTCACCAAAACCACCAGCCTCTTCCATAAATAATGTGGAAACGTTGCGTGGAAATAAATAATGGAAATATGTTTCTAGTCGAAGACAAAATCAAAAACCTGTCTTGCCTGATAACCGAGACCACCTAGAGCAACATTTCAATATCGAAAACCATTTCGAATATTTATTAATTGAGAGAGAATCGAGGGTTTGCTCATGCAGCGGGTTTATCTATACAATTATGTGTTTTTTTTCTTTTTTTTTTATATAATTTCAAATAACTATTATTAATTATTACGTCTCCTTTAATTTTCTTAACTTTGCCTTTCCGACATAAATTAAATCTCTTGGCGTAGGGTTGTATTTCACACACACATAACACTACTGTTGTATTATGTATAATGAATTGTTACAAAAAAAATAATATTAATAATATAAATTTTTATGAAACACACATTATCGCTGACTTGTATCTCTCGGCCTGTAGATTAATCCTCTGCTCTTCATTTCCCTTACAATACCAGCTGGTAATCTACCCGACACAGAAATTGCATATACTCCTTTACAAAATCGACCTGCAAAAATTATACAAATTAGAAAATATGAAAAATAATTTGTTTAATCGCTCACTGATTCTCTGCCATTTACAGACCCAACTGTCTTCCGGACTCATCACAGCTATCATTCTAAAAAAGGAAAAAGTTGTAGCATATATTATATTTATACATATTACATTTAGAATTGAAATATTTGATTATTACCATATAAACGTACCCATCAAAATTGGAGCTAGTGCAGTCGTACACATTATCTTTATTACTTTTCATTCGCAGAAAATCATCACAATTATCACATCCATCGTTTTCAAACTGATCAAAAGTCTATAAACAGAAAACAATTAACATTAAAAAACATACAAATCGTTATTGATTATTTTGTTTACCTTAATAAGGGAGCAAACCAAGCATGCCCTGAGTCCTCTCAAATCCTTTGGAACAGTCTCCATCGCTCAAAGATCAATTAAACTTAATTAAATAAGCAAAATTACCCAAACAGACGCAAGCACTGGCAAAGGCACAAACCAATCGAATTGGAAAGCTAATTGATAGGTTAGAATGTTTACAGCGCCAAACATCTGATGTTGTACGCTACTAGAACCATAATACACGCTACATATTCAATAGCAGTGTTTTCACATTTCATTGATTTTCTCGGAAACTATAAAAGATAGAATAGATTCAAAAGATAAATATGAAAGCTGAATGTTTGGGGAATCTAGCATGTATCGATATATTACTGTGGTTTTAGCCGTTTGGCTGTAATTCCTGTTCAAAGTTTAAAAAATGCTCGAAAAAGCAGTGTTTTTACATATCATTGATTTGCTCGAAAACTATAATACCTAGAATGAATCCAAAAGGTGCATATGAAAGCTGAATGTTTGG
>NW_017099391.1:0-3764 GCF_001412225.1 Nicrophorus vespilloides
GTTTATTTAAAATTTACATTGATTGTTTCATGAATTCAGAATGGGAGGGGTATTATCGACTTACGCAATAATATTTTGGAGTAATGGTTAAAAAAGTTCCCCGATCGCTGAGTTAAACGGACAAATATGTCACTTCGAGTTTCTATAAATCTATGGGAACTGGAATCTGCACTGCATCAATTATATTTAGTAAGTGAAAATTATAAGACACGTACATAAGTGGTAATTGGTGAGAACACGTTTGACGCGTTGCTCGAACGAGCGAGACAAATAGATCGATAGCAGATTTGATTTGATTTGCAATTCCATTAGCAGCATTTTATCACATCTCATCGATAATTAGTCTGCGAATGTAAATGGCCGACATTTCCATATATCCACGTGTCTGACGTAACGCGCGCAAGCAAAAATTCTCACACCTTTTCGAAATCGAGGACCTCGCTGTTAATTGCTTCCAAGGAATCGCCATATGTCGTCGACCGTTGCGCAACTCCCGAGGAATCGAACCGAAAGAGTCTCGTGGTTCTGCGAATTATCCTAAGCGCAATTAGATACTAGAGAAAAATAATGATAGAGAGAGTGAGAGAGAACTGAGTTGTTGTAGAAGAAGCTTCGTGGGGGTTGTGGACCGCCCTCGGTGTTTGTTTACAAACTAATCGCGAAACCAAAGCGAATCCGACAAAGGACTTTTCGACGACACTCACTGTGTCAAGGTAAACAAACACAGGTTTATCTTCGGCTCGACAATCGCTTCTTTTCTATCTTCATTGTTTTGGGATGGATTTTGGTCCTGGAGTGCGCGTCGGAAAAGCGGCGAATTTTCCACGCTGAATCCCCAGGTAAGGCATACACACACACACACAGGTATACACTTTTTCAGGAAGTCTTATTTTGACAACGTTTCGACACACCGTCGCCGGACTCTCACTCTTCTTTCTTCCTCCTCCTCCCATTTAAAAAAAAAAGGACTTTTTGATACCTCAACTGCATGGGCAAATCGATTTCTGGAGCGGACAGTCTCTCCTTTTGTGTCCTTTGTTTCTTCCTCGATCGCTCCCGCTGCCAATTTCGGATTTTTACCGGGAATATTTAAATGAAAGATAAACATCCGGAACGCACCGAGATAAATGCTGTTTTGACAACATTTGAAAGAAGCTTCTGTAGATCGACAACCATTCAACTGTCCAATTCTTCCATCCAGAACTTCCAGAATTCGATACGGAATCTAACTGTTTACAAAACAGCAAATGTTTCACAAAAAGATTTTTATTAATTTTTCTACATTTCTAATATGGAATAATGTATTATTTCCAACTGTTTTTACTGAGTTCTATCGAATATGCGTTATTATTTAGTAAATTAAACAATGATACAATTTAATCATAAACATAATAAAAATTATATTTTTCCTATTTTTGAATTAAATCGGTCTGAAATAAACCAAAAATCCGTCTATCAACTAAAATCACAGAATTATTTGTTATGCTTTTATCATACCTTTAAATAAATTGTTACTTTAATACTTTATGTTTCTGTAATATTTTGATATCGAAACATAATCTTTATTTAAAAATTATTTTGTGAATCCATCCATTAATAAATAATGCAAAAAATTAAACAATTATAAATTACAATAATAAAAAGTATACATAAATGTGTAAATTGAACTTAATAGAATATTACATAACTGTGACTCGAGAGCTCTTCAAGAGTTTTTTTGTGACTCAACTAATAAATAAAGTATTATATATAGTGGTACCTCGCCTAACGACCAAAATTTCCGGATTTTTACTCGTATAGTGAAATAATTTACACACATAAACTAATGTAATATACGATTTTTGAGTCATCTTTCTTACAATTCATTTCGCTCGTTAAACGAAATGCTCGTTATGCGAGGTTCCACTGTATATTATTTTTGTATACCAAAAACTTTAGATTTGAAGGTAGGTAAGTATAGTATATTTTTGATAAACATAGTTCAAGAGCTTAAATGCCTTAAAAATGATCATGAATAGTACAGTATATAATTATTTATCAATGAAATTGAACAACTTTGATAATTTCAATATTTAATTGAATTTACAGTTGTTACAATACATTTTGTTATTATAAAATTTGAGTTGATAGCCATTGTTTTTATATTTTTTTATAGTGAAGTTATGTTTATGTTATAATTTTTGACCAAGAATTCGTAGATGATAAAAATAAATTGATTACTAATTTAAATATACAAATAAAATAATCTAGTTAAACGACAGACGTTAAACGAAACAACGTTAAACGGAGTCACATTAACTTATAGTACATAAGTAAATTTAGAGCTTATTAGGTCGAAAATTTAGATCGAATCAGCGTTAATTGAAAACCACATAAACAAGGTATATAAATAAAATCTTTATTCGAAGATTTAAAAAAAAATATTTCTAATGAGTTTATACCATATCTTATGTTTATTTCTAAATAATTGTTAGTATTGTTATTTTATTTATTTAACTCGCTTAACGAGCAAAATGAATTATAAGAAAAATGAGTCGACGATGAGAAGAGAAGTCCTGGCTTCGACATCATTTTTATAACTTGTGTACTCATATTATATATATTTTTGAATATATTTCACTATACGAGTAAAAATCCGGAAATTTTAGAACTCGTTAAGCGAGGTTTTACTATATTAGGAATTTTCATTACAAATTTATAAATTTCTTACAATGCTTTCAATTGTTCTTTCTTGAAGCTCTGATCATAAATCGGTTCCAGCAATTACAATTCTCGACTAATTAAATGTCAACATTTCTTGTGTCAATCAAAGATACAACAGTTTAATAAATATACGAGTCACTAATTAAAAGACAAACAGAAATTTCTTGATCAACGCATTCCAATATATATTTTTATTCATACATATATTTTTTTCTGTGGTAGATATATTGAATTAAATTGTACTGCCAATTAATCAGTCCACAAATTGTGTAATCCTTTTTCGGGTAGTCGTTTCTCTTTTTCCAGAAGGTCTCCGATTCGGCAATTGGCTTCTCTCGCGAATGATTACACGTCTCGTTTTAATTGTGTTCCAATTAATTAAATGCTCGTTGCTTTCTTACTCGAAGAGAATTTCTGTATACGCAGTAACATTCATTTTAAATGAAGTATACAAGACAAAATGTGCTTTCAAAATATTTGAAAAAAAAAAAAACAAACTGAATGTACAAATACAAATAAAGAAAGTCAATATTTGATTTTTTATAAACGATTTTTTATATATAGTTTTGGGTTTTGTCCGTTTCTTCAATAAAAAAATGTTTAATTAAATAAAAAAATATATAATTTAAATAGTTTTTAGCAATATTTTAGAACAAATAAATTAATTAAGTATACTCTTATTTCTTATCTATAAAATATTGTTTAAAAATGCAATATCAGTGGTCGTTTTAGTTTGTAGTATAGTGGAACCTCGTTTAACGAGCATTTCGCTAAAATGAATTGTAAGAAAAATGACTACGTTTCGCATAAGAAGGTATTCTATTTAGGTTTTAGGGTGATTTGACATCTGAATAAGCTCTAGTTTTCCAAGGGTTACATTTGAAATAGGGGAATTAAATACAGTGGAACCTCGCTTAACGAGTTTAATTCGTTCCAAAATTACCGAATTTTTACTCGTATAGTGAAACATATTCAAAAATACACATAATATGTGTACAGAAGTTTTAAAAATGATGTAGCAGACGCGAAATCCGGGACTTCTCTTCACATCGTCACTCGTT
>NW_017099392.1:0-1710 GCF_001412225.1 Nicrophorus vespilloides
CTGCCCCTCACGAAATTCCTGAGTTTTAATGCAACAATTTTATAGTAGATAAAACATAGACTCGATGTTTATGGACAGAATTTACCCAATATTTGATGTTTGACTAGGGCGACTGATCTTCTGACTTATGAACGGAAACGGGGCTTCTGTCGTAGGAACGGGGACATATTCATTGCACACGGTTCTTCCGTTCAATCGGATTCTCGTGACGCTCGGAACAGTCTCCGTAGATGAATAGATTACCTGAATCTTCACGTTCAGCGTTGATCCAGGTTCCAGCAAATACGATGTATCATTAATAACAAATTCCTTGTTGTCCTCCGAACTGGCCTGACCGAACCAATTCTGAAACGATCAAACAAATCAAAAACTAATTACTCGACCTAATTGAATATGAACAGATCTATATATTTGTATAAAAAATTTCTCAAGAAAACATCGACCACAATGGCGTAATTGAAAGTATATAGTTTAATAATTAATTCATTTATCCAATGAATTTAATCATCTAGGTTGATTACAGCATTGGACGGAATGGAGTAAAACAATAACAACTGGATTGAGACTTACCAGAAGCCCGTATACTGGACGATCCAAAGTTAAATGTATAAAGACGCCGTACAGCTCTTCGCTCGAAGATATGGAGATGATCCCCGTCCACGTGTTGATCTCATCCTTAGCCCGAGGTTCGTAATGAAAGATTTCCGAACAAGGATACGTCTTCTGCGCAACGAAAAGTTCGCAAAGCGCCACGACAATCAGCAATTTCAAAACGCACGTTGATCCACTCATGTCTGTTAGGTTACTGCCCAAAAATGGTCGTTTAATATTTCTTTTAATAAGTATCCATTTCTAGAAGAATTAGTTTGCATAGGGATTCAACTTTCACCTGCCACCTAATTACGAGTTAATTACAACTCGAACGCTTTTCATTCCATTATTATTGAACGAATACACACGTAAATAATACGTTTTTCTCTTACTTGATTATTAGTGATTTTATATTTGTTTCTTTGTATAAAAAGTAACGTTTATTTTGTCGCACGTTTTACTAATTTTCGAGATTACTTATAATGTATGTGCTTATAGAGTCTAGACTTTTCGATTTTTCCAGAGTTTTCGATTTTTCATACACATTATCTATTTGTTAATAATTGGAATAATTAGAGCCAGTATACTTAAAGTAATATATTCTATACTACTTGATCATTTTATTTTCTATAACCATGCGTTTTAAATTGCATCTTGAATGTTTTTAAACATATTTCAACTGGATTTGTAAAATCATATTTAGTACAATACAAATAAACCATTGTAAACAATGATTTTATTGTTTCAATTGTTTCAGTTACTTAATACATAGAAAAGTGTCTTTGCTGATGACTCAATATTTAATACATATTTTACAGTTTCTATAAATAATTAATCATAATTTTTTATAAGTACATAAAATTACTTAAAGTTATGTTTTATTAGAAATGTATGTTTTCCATTGACTCTCCATTAAATTATGTTAGTAATTATTTTTTATTAATAAAATAATATTTTATTCATATTCTATTAATAAATAAAATTTATTTAATGCACTTATTGTTAATTAAACATAATTTTCTATTGATGAAAACGAATTTCAAATATTTGATTATCAATTCTCTATTTTTCCCAATTAAACTAACATTAATTTATAGGTTTAACTTAACTTTATTCTTA
>NW_017099393.1:0-48871 GCF_001412225.1 Nicrophorus vespilloides
TTATATAAACAAAATATTGCTAGAAATTACCAAAATATAAACATAATATAATAGAACTAAATAAAACTGCTGTATAGGGAACATAATGTGAAATCTTGATTATAAAAATACAATTTTTCAAACTAATTTTCAATCAAAATATTACTTATAGAAGTAATACAGTTATTTTCTAATAAATATAGTTTAAAAAATATCTGTATAGGAAATAACAACTTATTTAAATTAATTGTGTTTTGGGTTTAATAATGTGAATACTTTAACAATGATAAAATGAAATGAAGTTATTATTTTAACAAGTACATTTCTAATTGGATTTGTGTTCTAGATTATTAGTTCATCGTAAAACAACGCAAATTTAATGAGCTGATAGTATTTAATTGCTTACATAAAATAAATCTGTGTCACTTTAAAACGGAAGCAAAAAACAAACGTTTATTAATCATAATCTTATGAATTTATTACACTTCGATTGAGGCAGGAAATAATATAATTAGAAAAATTGTTTCACTGCTTCATGAACATTTTTTCTTGTATATATATTTTTTTTTGGTACGTTTGCATACATAAAATGCGGATTCGTTCTGGACGGAAGCTATAAAGTGATCCCATTCGAAAGTCGTCTGCTGATTTAAAGAGTAGTAGCGTCACCCAGAAATATCTTTACAATAGGCAAATTCGGGGGCAATAAAAACCCCTTTTTCCTGTGGTGTCGAAAAGCGAAAGTGTTGCAAACGGACGGTTGCAGCATTTGGTTATGCGGCTACGACAAAAAGGGCATTATTTAGGGTTTTGGTAATAAAAATAATCAAAAGCACAAACAGACCCAATTTCGTTCCAGGAAACCCAAAGAGTTTCTCTTCCGCATTATTTTTTTTTTGCTCAGCAAATGTTTCTGTCAATCTTCTACATTTTTGTTTGCACTTATGTTTTACTGTTTCAAATCAAATGTGGATTGCTTCTTTGTTTCGGCTTCCGATGTTAGCCTTTTATTGGTTATCAATTTTTAACGGCCGCCTTTACACTTCGAGCATCGATGGAAGTTGTTGGATTAATTGCGGCTTTAACAATTTATTTTTGTGTGTATGTGTCTGTGTATTATTGTTGTATTGCGGATTTTAGTTTCTAAGCCAAACATAAATCAAGATTAATATTAGATTAGGTCTGGAGCAATTCGAGTTTCTCGTTTCTCCTTTTTTCCTGTCTTGTTTTCTTCGTCTTCTTTGGCTTTTATCGCTTGTCTTGCCGAGATTTTCGAATCATAAATTCCAGACGTGTTTTCAGTTTTATGGATGTTGATGCCGAGCAGCGGCGGGATTTCATATTGCAGCGAATTTTCAACTTTATTGCTTCGCTTCGCGCTTTGCTCCTCTTTCTTTTTTCCTTCTTCCGTCGCTGTTATTATTCGTAGAGAGATACAAGGATGTCGGTGCAAGGATATGCTTTGAAATCGTTCCAAAGGAGTTTGCAAATTCGTGAATATTTATGGTCACGGCCTCTCTCTTTCACTTGATACGACTCAACGCTTCTTGACAATCTTTGTTTTTTGTGTCCTTTCTTCGAGGCGGACGTGTAAAAGCGACGGCCGCGAGTGCCGAAAAGGTTTGGAAAGTTGGCTTTGGTAATTAGCACCTATGTAAGAAATTCCTTAACCAGCTGCGTCCGTTCTTGAGGTTATGTGAGTTTATTACTTACTTGGTCGTTTTCTTCATTCAGCTGTTCTTTGTACGTGCTTCGCTCTCCCGACATCCCGAATGATGGAGATGAGATGAGATGCATGAGAAGGCATTTTCAACAATATCTTCGCGGTTCACACTTCACATCCGCGTTACCATCTATGTTGAGCTACAGTTTGGAATTAATCCTTCTAATATTTCATATAAATAAAGTTTAACCGATCGTTAAACGCGTGAACGTGAGAAAAGTTTAAAATGTTGTTGTGTCTATGGGCCATCCCGATGCAATTATTCCGACCCGACACATGTGTTCAGTGCTGTCTTCTCGCGTGTTTTATTTTGTTCCTCATTTCCATATGGATACGACCATTTCTATAGGTAACATTGCTTCTAATTCTTTCTTTAAACACATTCGCCATTGCGACAAGCATAATGGAATCTTTTAGAGCACTTATAAAGTCGCAAAATTTATTTAAATTACAATCAACAAAAGCGTAACTTCATGTAACATATTGCTACTTACTGACAGTAAAAGAATTCTATTGACATTTGACACATCTGTCAAAAATCAGCAACTTATATATAACAAAATAATGCACTTATTTACAATACATAAGTATATTTACTATAAATAACTTTACTACAGTTACTTCAAGAATTTTATTTTTATTAAAAAAACTATATTACATAAATAAGTTATTACAATTAAAAAACTATACAAAAAGTTATTACATCAGATACTCATAGTTTAACTTAAATTAACTAAAGAAATATTTTTTCCCAATTAAAAATCAATGTATTTCTAATTTCTTAACAAAAAAATATATTTTGGTAGTAAAAATAGACAATATTGATTACAGCTGAGGAATTCATTAATTTTTTGTTTAGTTTTATGCATCAATTTTATTTTATTTTATTATTTCTCTGGATGTATTTTCTGATTCGTTTCGTTTAATTTTTGTTTCTGTTCATTAAAATGTGTAATTTGCGAAATTATATTTTTGTTTGTTGTAAGTTGCAATTATATTTTTTTTTCTAAGAAAATCATAAATATGTATGTTACATGTAGTAAATATTAAAATACATGATTATTATCTATTAAACTGGTAATTAACATTGAAATATTGTACGCACTTTATTACTTTATGTACATAATAATGAATGAGCTAAGAAAAAAATGTATAATTCATTAATTAGACAAACATTACAACAGATTTAAATCTACAATTATGAATATGAACGTTCTTGAAATATTATTATTTTTTTAAAACTTTTTTAATTATAATTATTTCCTTACTAGTTTTTAAAGTGTACTACAATATTTGTGATAAAAAATGAACTAATTATTAGTAGGAAAGTAAAATTAATTCTACATATATAGAAAGAAACAATGAATTAATTTAAAAATAAACTATTGTTACATATGTATATAAAAAGCAAGTAACGGAAATAATGTACTTAGTATATATATAATTAGCTTTAAAAAAATATACGTTAAGTATTTTAAGTTACTTGAAAATTCATGAATTTAATGGTTCTCGAATATATTTTTTTAAAAGCTTATTTTACGAGAACGTTCAAATTGATAAGTCAAATATTGGTTGGTTTTGTTACAAACTATTGTTATAATTAGAATTTATTTACTTTAGTCTAGTGGTTCACAAAATTCCATTCATGTTTCTTAATTAATGTGCTAAGCCATAAATCATAAACACAACTTAGATTCTTCCTTAAAAGTTAATTATATAACTTATACACACATTAACAATTAATTACATAATTTAATTTCAAACTTCAATTTATATACAAGTGGAACGAGTTTAATTCGTTCCAAAATTTCCGGATTTTTACTCGTATAGTGAAACATATTCAAAAATAATAATATGGTACACAAGTTTTAAAAATGATGATAGAAACGGCAACCCGGGACTTCTCTTCTTCGTCACTCGTTATGCGAAACGTCGCTCGTTAAGCGAGTCATTCTTAATCTTTAGCAAGTTTAAGGGTTATTTTTACAATTAATTTGCTCATTAAGTTAAATGCTCATTAAGCGAGGTTCCACTGTATTTCAAATCTCTCACATTGTCTAAATTTCATATAAACTAGTTTTTGGTATATTATAATGAAATAAATTAAAAAAATAATATAAAGTAACAAATATCCACTGATTTGCATTGTTTATTATTTTGAAATCATTACTTATTTGGATTATATTTAAATGTGTACTTGATATTGCCTTCAGTATATTATCAAAAGAGTTAGTTATTTATTTGTTATTGCTTTAAGACAAATTGAACATAAAATAAAGAAGAAATTTGTATTTTTTAAATTCAAATAATTCAATTTCTATTGCATCATACATGAATTTAGAAAGCAACAAAAAAAAAACAATAATCATTATATTTTTTTTCACTAGAAATAATTCTAATATAATTAATTGTTATAGAATAAATGAGAGAAATTAGAACCTCTGTTATATTTTGGCAACTTAATTTATTAGTATAAAAATGTAGGAAAAGATTGAATGTTCAAAGTACAAAAGAGACTTGATAAACAAATATTTTTTTTTTTAATTTACGTTTTCCGTTTAGTTTCTTTCTATAATTATATTGGTTTGACTGTATTGAAAGTACTATGTTTATAATTTTGGTTTATTCAAGAAAACGAAATCCTTTAAAATACGAAAAATATTTCATTTAAAATTTCTACTGAATCTTACATAAATTTAGACAAATAAATATCAATTGATAATAAAGATACTAGAATTATTATGTTATATAAAAGTTATCAAACAATGTTGTATTATATAAATTGATTATTAGGTAAATGTATAATATTTACATGAAAATGTCTGTGGAATGTAGAAAATCAGTAAATTAGTATATTTAAATAGCAGCTAAATAAGAAGAAATCATGAAGAATGATGCACGTATTAAGTTTTTTTTATACTAAATAAATAATTACGTAAGAAATATACAACAAATTATAAACCTTTGTGATGTGAAATGTGAATTAGTTAGTCAGTCAGTCCGCTTTGCAAATTTTGAATAGAACTGAATTTTAATTAAAAAAATGATTTATTATAGTTAAAAGTTATCTCACATGTACAGAAATGTGTGTTGCATGATGTAAAATTATCCATTTTTTTAGATTGTAAATTTTATTGTTTTAAAATTTATTGTTATAAAATTGACAAATTTGGACTTAAAAAATGTATAAATCTTTAAAAAAAAATAATAATCACATTTCGTTAGATTATATTTTTCTAAAATTAGTTATGTAAAAGTTATCCAACAAATGCCATATAAATTTGTGCTGTGTGATGTGGGCTCGCCTCTTCGTAGCATCGTGTACAGTATACATATATACATGTCGTCTCTTTTTTTTTATGTAGGGTTTTCGAGGGGTCCCTGCTGGGCCCCAGCCAGCATCACAGCATCCTGTCCGTGATCCAGACACTACATCACTGTGACAGGTCTGGGATGCGGCGGGCCAATGAGCAACTCTGGAACCTGTATTGACCGCCATCAAAGGGGGGCCCGGGCATTTACATCAGCTCTCCTTCTCAAACCAACCACCACCCCCTCTTTCCACCGCCCCCGCGCGCTTACATACACACACATAAAGAGAAAACCAGATACAAGCTACGAACCCACGCACGCATTATTCAACCTTCACCAACCGAGAAAGAAGGAAAAAAAATATATAAACCGAAACTCTTTTTTTCAAATTACCTAAACCCTCCACTGCTAGCTCTCCCGTAAAGAAATATACAGCGTGCACGGTTTCTGAATCATTGAAGAGGTCAACAACAAGAAAAAACAAGGAATGGATGATGCACCTTTTGAAATATTCACGTTTTTAATCAATACTAAATGCAAACAGTTAAAATTTAAAAATACTGAAGTTCTAAAAGAATATTTTTATGTACAAACATGGTATATTTATTATTTATTAGTATATTGTATATGTTTTTCTCAGAAAAAAACTATTTGAAAATTCATATTAATATTACATGATTTTGATCATGAAGTAATTATGTAATGGAATAAAGTGTTGTGAATGAAAACTTATGGTTTCGATTTTTTAATTAAATAAGAGAAGGAGACACGTTTAAAACAAAAAATTGAAGAGATTTCATGAAATGACCAATTAGAAAAATGATGTAGTAACATATTTTCTTTATTAAAAAATATTTTTTATTAATAAAAATCGGAAAAAAATATTCGAATCTAATAATAATTACTAATATAACCAATTATTTGGTTGGAATTGATTTAAAAACAAATATTTTCTTATTATTGAAAATATTTAGGTATTTTATCAAAAGTACAATATTTCATTAAAACAAACATTACACCTTTATTCCAAATATTAGTCTATAGACGTATTTGCATTAATCACTCATATATATTATCAATATAAATTAGTAAACTTATTTTTTTTTTTGAAAAACTAAAATGTGTAAGGAAATTTCATTGATGTTAATTTGTAAAACAAACAAATTTCTAAAGAAAATATACTTCATGTTTTAACAATGAACTGCTAAGAGTTTATTGTCTATTAAATATAAATTAGGTAATCTCAAATTATGTGATTTATATTAATTCAATTATTAATACATATTATATAATTAACTATTTATTATTTGCCTTTGATTAATGATATTTCTGCAATTTCATATATAATTCCTCGGTAGTATAGTGGTCAGTATCCCCGCCTGTCACGCGGGAGACCGGGGTTCGATTCCCCGCCGGGGAGGATTCTTTTTTAATAAAAGTGGTAATAGGTATAATATATAATCAGAAATTGTTACAAAGTATTATCTTATTTAATTATGCTGTAATGATGTAAATTAGTAGTTTTTCTTTTAAACTACCAATTTATTTTTAGTTTGAAGATCTTTTAAGCATTGTCTCCTATAACGCTATATTTTCTGAATACGGTTTTCATATAACGCGCAATAATAATTTCGATAGTATTCCGATAACGCGATTTTCATATAATATCACTTAATTCTTCTAACACGGTTTTCATATGCGTTTTCAATTAATCGCGTTATAAGACCATTGACTATACTCATTTCAACATTTATTTAATACGAGTACATTTATTACTCGATTTACGCAGTAGATAGGTTCCTATGTTCGTGTAAATCGAAATTTTTTAATGTAAAATCGTGTAAATCGAAAAAAAAAATGCATAGTTATTTTCAACATTTATTTTTAATATTTATACCGTGTAAAAGCGAAAACGTGTAAAGAAATTACCATGTAAAACGAGGTATATGTGTATAATAGAAAATTATATAAAAAAACATCCAACAATAAAACTACGATGAACAAACTTTTACACGTATATAATGAAGTTTTTGTAATTTTATTTTACTAAACGAATTAAAATGTATTAAATTTATTAGTTGTATTATGTAGTAGATTATGTAACTAAATATATAAAAATACGCTCTTTAACGTTTTTTTTTCCTAATTACATAAAGTCTACATGAGATTTGAAAATATAAAGAATGATTACAATTTTTCTTTGAAATTCTTTCATAAATGACCCAAATTAAAATCAATAAAAAATTTGTCAAGACTTCATAAATTTTGTTAATAAGATTTAACCCACTTACTTTTGTTTTCCATTATTTCAATTCTATAAAGAAAAAATATACAATTTTGAAACGTTACGGTAATAACAATTACAAACATTTAACATTCTTCAAATAATTCTTCAAAAGAGAAAATTAATTTTAAAACAGTTTCTTATTAACGAAAACGGCGCTAAATTGGCATTCATTTCAGAAATGAAATTCTGCACGATGACAAAGTAGTTTCAATTTACAACTGGCTACGAGATAACTATTTATTTATTGCTTTTAAACGCGTTTTAACGACTATTTATACAAGCTTATTGATATTTTATGAATATTGCTATATTCGAATTGAATACGTCTTTAATTCACTGTTAATAATTACTTTCATTATTATTATTAGATAGTAAATCAACTTAATTAGAAAACAATCAATCGACAATTATACAATACATTACTGATATTTTTAAACAATCACAATTCTTTTATTACTTCACACATTTTTATAGCAAAAAAAAATAATGTCAACTTGATATTTAAAAACGTTTACTATTTTTGCAATAAACATATTCTCATTAAAAAGTTAAGCAATATTTGAATTGGTGAGTATAATGAAAGCAAATAGTGCGGCTTCGATCAGTACGGATTCACTATAGTACGATTTGAAAAATTCAAAACCAATAAAATTTTCTTTATAAAAATAAGTACTCAAAATTATTTTTTTTCTTTTCTTCGGTATATTGTATGTATTTAGTCTCTCGAATAGTGCGATTTCAGATTGTCAAACTCGGACTATGCGTTGTATGTCTGTAATCATATTATCAATTTTTTTAATAATTTAGTGTTTTATATATATTTTTTTTTTCTAAATTAAAACCAAAAAGAAAAGTAAACTTCTTAAATACCCTCCGGTTTATAACTAATAAAAAAATACTACCAAAGTAGCTTCTGCTTGTCGTAAAAAAAACTGGTAGAAAGAACTGAGATCATTATAAAAAATGTTTAGTACTTATAAAATCATTAGAAATTCTATTAAGAATGGTTGTTAAATTTTCATTCAGAAAAAACAGAGAAAAATCTCTTTCTACCAAACTAATATTTACCATGTTGCATTATTTAGTAAGCATTTTTTTTATGTCGTATAATTTTATTCACAATCTGTTCATCAATGTGAAAATTGAGTAAATTTAAGATCGCCGTTTACATTAGGTAGGTAATCTTTCCCGGTGGATAGTTACCATTATGATGATTTCATTTTTTAATTTGTTGGTTGGCTGTCGTCTTCTATGTTAACTTCAATAGTATATATCTGCAAATCCACTATTTCCTTTGACTGTGAATCTGCTGCTGTCCTTAACACTGTCATTGTCCTTCGACTTGACTGAAGGTCCATATGCTGAACCTCATTCATTTCACTGTTTTTCTGTGATGAACGATGGCCCTATTGCTGCAAGCCCCGAGTGAGCTCGCAAAGGGCCTTCGAAGGCAAAGGATTCGAACCGGCGCCCACGAAATCGTGGGTTACTTAACCATTCGACTATTAGTCGCCTCAGCAAATAATTTAAAAGTTTTTTTGAAAAACATACAAGAAAAAAATAGATATAGGAGCTTCGTGGCAATTTGGATTCTAGTACTAAATAAATATCTAATTTATAAATTAATCAAAAGTTGATTATAATAGATTTTCACAGGACAAAAAAGAAATTTTTGTTCAAATATTGTTAAGCGTTAAAAGACACAAATTGTACATTCAACAATGTTTAAAACTTATAATGCAATCAATATTATACTCAAATCTTCAATTATTAAAGCCAACTTCCTAATAAATCATAATTAAATTAAAATGTACACGCTTTTAAATATAATTAACTCTAGATCTAATCATTATTTTTTTGCGAAAGTGTTAAGATTTTAAGTTCTCACGTTGTAAAAGTATTGAATTTTTATTAGTCGTAAATCGAAATTGTTAGCACTGCTATAAAAGACACAAAATGTGTCGGTCTCATACCTCAAGTAGCCGTCGGATTATTCAAATTAAACATTTCATTATAAAAATTTTGGTAAAATTTTTGTATTTTGTTACTGTTTATTTTGTTGTAAATCATGAAATTATGTATATTCACATTGGTCCAATATGAAAACACTAATCACAATTTTGTAAACTAAGTTTGTAGAACGTAATAAGATACGTTTTAAAAATATTTGTTTGTTTTTTTTTTAATAAAATCATGTATTTCTATTGGATAATTGATGATTTTGAAACTAATTATAAATAGTTATCTAATGATTATAATTATACTTTTGTTCTTTTAATTTAAGAATGTATAGAATTTTACAGTATTTTTGTTTATTCAACATTAGTAAAAACACTATAGTTCTCTAATAATATTACATTAATTTATAAATTCTTTATTAATTCAATTATATAATGAATACAGATTTGTTTATATAATTAAAACTGTTGTAATTGTAATTTGTTCAACTTAATAAGAATTTTCAGTGCGTTTTGATTTAGATTCTTCAACTGTGAGATTGCTCCGTGTTTCTATTTGAAAGTTCGTATTGGTTGTGAACGGGAAAACGCAGGTAGATTGTGATTTGCATGCAGTGGGGAGAGTTGAAAGTCCAATCAGGGCACTCTGTGTGCACCAGTCGTCGGTTCTACCTGGTTTTACCTGCGGCTGAAACGCGCTTAAACGAATCACGCTCCTTTGATTACGTCTGATAATCGAATGATTCATTCGAATAGATTGTATTTTTTTGTTGGAAGTGAAGTGCTTTAGTGAACTTTGAGAATTGTGAATTTTATATAGAGTTTCTATGACTGTTCTTAACCTGAAGAAATTCAACAATTAAAGCACGTAAGAAAATTTAATTTATTTTTGAAGAACATGATATAAAAATGTTAGATAGTAGAGTTATTTAATATTAAAAATCACGTAAATAATTCTCATGATTTCGAAGCTTAAATTTGATGAGATTTTTGTAAATTGTTTACTTATTATCTATAGAAAAAAAATACATAATAAATTTCATGTTTAAAGGCGTATAAGTCATGAAAAAATGTGTAAACTAGACTAGATTTATAATCAATTTTGATTACCACAAAATTAAAAAGGTTGTAAGAAAAGTGTAAATTGTGAGAATTTGTAAAGTAGAAAAGTTGTGTAAATATTTGTTTATAAGTTAATTATATTATATGATTTCTTTTTTTGTAAAATTTGTAGTTTTACAAACGAATTTATTAGATTTGTATCAAAAAAAACTATATTTCTATAATTTTCGCAATATTGAATTAATTTTTTTTACAACTAAATAATAAAATAATTATTCAACAAGTCAACAAGTAAATAACAAAAACCTAATAATGAAATAGAAATAACAAGGAAATAACAAATGTTATATAAATTATTGAAAAAAAACTAGAAATCATGTATTTTTTCACGAGTAAACATGAAATTCAATGAATTAATTTCGTTTGAAAAATACTAATTTTTATTTACTTTTACTAAATAAAAATTTGTGGCATTTTGTCTATAAATTAAAGCATATTGATACATTTATCTTTTTATAATGAGAAGTTTACTAACTAAATACTAAGTAGCAAATACAAATAGAAAAATAAAAAAACATACTTGAAAGTGTATATAAAAGCAGGTTTTTAGGATCGTGGTAAGCAGTTGCAACCTTCAAGACTGTTTTATTATTCAGTTTAGGGGCGGGCGGTGGTTAGCACAGGTAACCGCATTTATTGGTTCTAAAAGCGTACTTACGAAACCAAATTTATTTTTCTACAACACAAAAAAAGACACAGAACTATTACATAATGACTAAACCATTTCATTGTACAAACACATTCTTTTTGAGAACTACAAATATTAAGAAAAATATATAGTTTTTGTATTTCATTGAAAAGTGAAATATGTAAATTCTAGAAGTATCATGTTCCTTATCCTATTGGAGACAAATTTGTCAGATTAATTTATGGCTTTTGAATAATTAATAAATACATACTTGATTTATGTGATAAATTTGTCAGTGATAAATTATGTAAGAGAAAAGTTTGATAGTCAATGTCAATAAAGTAAACTTTAAATATTGTTTCTATTTAAATGAAGGTTCAATGTTACCATCAAACGACATTGAACCTTCATTTAAATAGAAACAATCATTTAACTATAATTATATAATATTGTTGATCTAATTAGATCAACTATCAACTATCGTTTTTAACTTTGTTTTATAGTGAAATTATTCGTTCCAACTTAAATCTTCAGTTATTTTCAGTATTCTTTATAAAAAAACTATAAAAAAGTATATTTTAAGACAATCTTATATCAGATTAATGATATAATTTTAAAATAAAATTGAAAAAATATTATTTGCTTGTTTTCACTTTAATTAAGAAACGGTTGAATATAATTTATTTGTAAAATAATTGTATATAATTTTTTATGTAATACATTTATTATTAATTATTTATGTAATACATTTTATTTTTCTTGAAATAAATCAATATTATGTATGTTAGAGACTGTATTTATTGCAAAAGTCAATGGTTATATGTATGTGAAAGAAATGAAGAAGCAGATGGATTTATGGTGTATCGAACGGCGCCGTTGAAAGAAGCCCAAAGAACTGTTAACTCTCCGGTCTTCCTCCTTCGTCTGGCCTTTTCGCCGAAAGCGGGGGACCGTGTGTTTATTTAGTTTTCACTCGGGTGTTGTTCCATCTTAGTTTTGTTTAAACAGACTAGCGTTAAAGTAAACATGGATCTATGTGCATGTTTAACATGTTTGTTTATAAATAGACTTCTACTACGCTTCGCACCAATCCTCTACTATGTATATACTATGGATATCTCAATGCGCGCGGGCAGAAGACCCATTCCTCTGTACACTGTGCGCTATTACTACTCTTTTTTCCCTCTTTTTGCTGGTCTTTGCTTCCTTGGCTCAACCATCCCAAACTGTATAATCCTGATGTTTATAAATACGCACGCACATCAAAGTCTGCAACTTGTTCTTATTTCACACCCGGTTTTATTTCGCGCACATTTTTTTTTTCATTTTCTTTTTGGCTGACTCGACCAGTAGTTTCAATGATCAATATTTACGAAATCCTGTCTCCCTCCACAATCTGCATCACAACCATCATCATCTCCAAATTTATTACAATTTAGCATAAAAAATCCTCCATTAATCTAAAGACAAATATATGGAAAAACTGAAACCAATAATACTTTGTAGATGTATTTAGTTTTATGTATAAAATACTACTATTACTATTATGTAATTAATAGATGAATTCATGAAAACAAATGTACGATAAAAATATTTCGTGGAAAAACAGATAAATTAAGCAAAACAATGTATCATTAATTAGCTACAAACATGCAATTTAAATGTTACACACATAAAATTATAAAAAAAATAGTTTACATTGTTATGTGATTAATTAACTGTAAGTATATAGTAAACTAACTAGTATGTTGTTATAGAAATATAAATACAGTTTTAAATTTTGTATGGAATACTTGTCTACAGTAAACATAACTTCGTTTAATTAAATTAATAATTAATATAAACGTTCGAATTAAAATTAGATCTAAAACCTGAAGTTAATAAAATGTTACTTTAAGTTTGTAATGATGATTTTCAATTCATTTTTTATATGGAGATTAAATTTATATGATATTAATAATAAATCAATGAATTTGTTTAAGCTTATAATATGAAATAAATTTTAAGAATTTTTTCTCATTATTTACTTTATTTTCTATAAAGTGTAACTAATAACACTTTGACTCATTTCAATAAATGAAATTTGACATATTGCAATTAATTTCAACTTTGACATATGTAAATTATTAAACAATCATATTTTTTTAAGGTTTGGTAGATCATACCTTTTGTAAAAAGTTACAGTAAGTATAGCAATCAATAATGATGAGTTTAAATACATTTTGACACATTTCAACCAATTAATTTTGTCATTTCTATCAATTAACTTTGACAAATTTCAATTAATGAAATGTCTTATATTATACTTTTTGACTATTCACGTATTAAATTTTCTTTCGCCAAAAGTGTCTAGTAAATTAATTTTAGTTATGACAACGTACATTAAAACTATTTATTAACTAATGTGGAGATTCAAATATTTCTGACTTTATTATCTAGTAGTTCAAATATACCATAATTTTTGGATTAACATTGTGATGCTTTCGGTATATAGAAACAATACTTAGTATATGTCTAAAATAGTTCAAATATAAGGTATTTTTTGGATATAAATCGTGATTTATGCTATATACTGAAATACTTCTAAATAAAGTAAATCAAATTCAAAGTGAATTTTACATCAATATGCGTCTTATACAGGAATTTTTGTTTATAGTACGTCAATTTTGGATTTACTAACAGTATACGACAAAATTAGTTCTAACATATCATTTTACACTTTTCATATGCATCTATATACTAAAAGTAATATAAAATGTAATATGCGTCTTATATACGGATGCGTCTTGTACACCGAAAACTTAAATACATCTTTTGTTATAACGATTTTAACAAATCTATTTTATAATGATCGAAGGTGGTCTGAAATGGAAATAACGAGAAATACTAAACCATAATTTAAGAAGCTCAAAAACAGGTGTCTGAATGCGAGGGCATCATAAATCATCCCTCCCAGAAAATAACTAATGAATCCCCGAAAATATCACATAACCATCAATTGGGAATGTCAAGTTGAATCCATAAAAAAAATCCCCCCGCTGTCAGGGTGGTTTTCGTATAGCTCCGTCCTCCTCCAACCGAAACCGTCCACTCTCCACCATCCACAGGGGTTGCCGCGCATGCGTCCTCCCATCCATCCAATCACATCCTCTCCTTCCCACACACACACGCATTCTCTTCGTCTTTTTTTTTCGCTTCTCTTACCCATACGTTCGTCCTCTTCAAACAAGCGCGCCTGCGTTCTGAACTTACGTAAGACCCGGGCACTTGGCGGGCGTAACCATTGTACAACATCAGCCGTAGCTGCCATGGTTTCGGATTTACACTAAAAACTTGTATTATTGTATAACGTCAGTGTTGTGTGAGAGAGAGAGAGAAAGAGATAGGATTGTTTATTTCAACCCCGTGAACTTTATTTTACCGTTTATAACAACACAACAATTATTGAGAACCTCCAAGAAATCAACCCATCTACAGCAGTTGTTATTTCCACTTATTGGTAAGGTAGTTTTATTAAATTTAGTTTAAGTTTAAGTTAATATTTTCAAGTTTTCCCGCGCGAAACTATTAATCATTTTATTGCAACAATAAAGCGAAGGAACGACAATGACTTTTCGCGCGCGCGATTTAACAATCCGAAGAGATTTATTATTCGCAGTTTTAATGCGCATAAATCTTGACGTTAGAAGGGAATTCTCGTTATTCCTGATGATAAGTTGAATGTTAAACTGTATTTATATTTAGAGACATCTGTCGCGGTTTTTGTTGGGTGAAAAATAGGATCTCGTTGGTTTGGAAGAAATGCGTGTCTTTTGATGTGTGTGCTGCATGTATGGTGAATGGCCATTTGGATCTTGAAAGCCACGTGTGTGGTTTTTCTTGGATATTTCTAGTTTTTAAAAAAAATATTCAACTTTTTTGTTTCCAAAACGCATTCCAATTCGAATTTAAATTTTTCTTTAATTAGAAAATTACAACAATTGTGTTTTTATTATAGCAAATATATAGCAAATCATTAATAAAAACTATCATTCTATTATTCTTTTAGTTTCATTGAACATTTCTCCAGGATAAAAAATATCGTTGTCTAATTTAGATGTTTCACTATATTTTACATTAATTTTATTTGATTATTTCAAAATTATGTATTAAGAATATTTGTTAATATTTGTTATATTCATGACAAAATAACTTTAATACTGGTTTTTTGTTGATTTTGTTTAAAGAACTTCAACCTTTCCACCTTTATTGTACATTTCAAAGGATCAAAAATATCATTGTCTAACTATTAATAAGCTTTAACTAATTATAAAAATATTACTGCAATTGAAAACAAGTAAAAATCATACTTTAACAATTAGTTTAGTATATAAATGATAAAACTATAGCGAATGAAAAGTAATTCATTTAAATATTAGTTTAAAGTCCAAATTGTATTTGTTTACAACATTTGAAAAATTCAATTAAAAATTAAATTAATTCATGTAATATTTGTACTGTTTTTACTATATTACTAAAATTAAAAGTTAAAATTTAAATATTTAATATTGGAACAAATGATCAGAAATGTAGTAATGAAAAACGAGGAATAAAACTTCTCTTAACATTATTAAGACTTGAAATACATTTAATTAAGTAATGAACACATATTAAAAACAATAAATATTTAGTTTATGTAATAATTATATTCATTGTTACATAAACTAAAGATATATAATGATAATAGTTTAATAATGACTACAAAGAGTTACCTTATTGAATTTTCCTGTTATGTTTTTATTGTATAAAGTATAAATTTATTTTTTTATTTAATATTTAAATCTACAAACCAATTTAAACCGAAATTTCATAAAAAAAAGTAATTGAAATAATCAAATCTTATGTTCTTACAAGAATTCTTGTAAATATATATCAATATTTGTTTTTTTTATCTACATTAATACAGCATGAACTTTAAATTAATAGATTAATTAAAAAACTTAATTGTATAATGTGTGTATTAATAAAGCTTCGTTGATTCAATAAGATGACTTGAGAAATGTTAATTCTATTGAAATTTAGATGTTCCATATTGTAAATACATACATACATACATACACATTCTAGATTTGATAAATTAGTATTTACAGCAATACCTCGCATAGTGCGGCTTTGATCAATCTTGATTCACTATAGCACGATTTGTAAATGTCTATGTAAATAATTGCTGTATTTAATTCTTTCGAATGAATGAAATTGATGATGTAAAACATTCCACTGAATATTTGAATATAAGATTATTTTTTTAATCGAGTCTGCGACCTCTCGTGTTGCTAGTTATGTGTATGAAATAACTAAATTTGAAAATACATTTACTCGTCGGTAATAAAATGCAAGAATTAATAGCTTGTCATCGAGTTTTGCTCAAGAATATTAGCATTGGCTTTAATGACTTTTGTATGTTTTTTTTTGGGTTCTTCGTTCTCAAGAGCCAAGGTTTATTTTATTTAACATATCATTAATACTCGTATCAATTCTGATTTTAAGAAATTTGTATTCAATTAAATATGAATATGATTTATTTTAATCACTGAACATTGTTTTAATCCTCAACAGTTTTAATCCTCGAAAGACAAAATTGAATTTAAAAATTAATGATTCCATTTGGAATAACTGGGCTGGAAAGGGTAAATATTTAAACATTTTATAAAATATTTAGATAAAAAGATGATTGCAATGAAATAATCAAGAATTCCACCAACAACCAAAATTGTACTATTTATTTAAAATATTCTACTAAATGTTTAACATATTTTCTATCAATTTTTCTAAAAATGTGTTTCATTTATGATTTTCTAAAAAAAATACTACTGATTTTCTACATCAAATGGAAAATTATTATCACCATGGGAAAACTTATATTACTACCCATATAAACACGATTTATTACATACAGATAAAGATTACTAATTCTCATATACTTTTATATCATCGAAAAGAATCAAAAACATCATTTTTATCAAATGATTCAGCAAAATTTATATTTTCAATGGTTTTTTTATTTCATAACAAAAATAATGACTTTTGAAAAACATACAATTTAACATTAATAACAAGAATATGATTTCACACTATAGTTTTTATGTAATATTGAAAAATAACTGTAATTAAAGTATGTTTTATTATAATAATATGATATTTCCAGATGTTTTTTTTTTCATAATTTTCACACTTTTTCATGGATATCTTCCTGAGTTTTATATTAAAATGTTAGCAAAACATATTTGAATATTTGTTTGTATCATTTCTGAATATTTTCGTTATAAATAATAATTGTTTTCTGTCTTAAAATTATTTATTAGTATAGTAAATAGAAAATTCACAAAAATTAAGATGGAAATAAATAAATGCTTACAAATAATTCTAATTATTAATAAAAACTAAAGGATTATTGAAAATAATGATGTTATTATAAGTAATTGAAAACAATGTTTCATAAAGTTATGTTGAGTTAAGTTGAAATTTGTTAAAAGACTGCAAAAAAAATAAACACTGTGTATTTTCACCCTTAATTTGTGAGTGACACGCGCTCGTTTCAAAACGAACAGAACAAACGATAAAATGTAATTTAAATGCAGTCAGCATTTTTGTTCGAAATTACTCGCAATTAGCGTAAACTCCTTCGAAATATTTACGTCCAATTAAAAATTATATCAATGCGAGGCTTTAATTGCGCATTAAAACTGGGAGCGCGAATAAAATGTACTTAACTCCGGCAATTAATCAAATTGATTGGCACTTAAGTACGTGTCGTGTGTTAAATGTATTCAATTTGAAAAACCGAACGTATCGCTTGAAATTGGTGAATTTTCTTCTTTTTTTTTTCAATTTTACTTCTTATCTTGTTGCTATTAGCTTTATCACTTTATGCGTGGAAGCGAAACTCGAAAACAGAAAAACTCATTAAAAATGTTTTAATGTTCTCACATAAAAAATATATATATATACAACAAGAAAAAGGAGGTAAACGAAAATGGGGAAAAAATAATAATTCTAAGCTAAGCGAATTTTTGGTATGGAACGAGAAAAAAGAGTGTTAAAATTTCAGATTTTATAGATGAAGTTTTTGGAAACTCGGGAATTATTACAGTGACTAAAATCTTATTAAATCTTACATTTTAAGCTTTTAATTGACGATTTATACATTGAATATAATTTTACTTATTTCTTATATAAATCAATTTTTTTTTCTTTAATTAATACCAATTTTTTTCGGATAGTTTGCAGCAAAAAATGTATTTAAATATATACAGTGGAAACTCGCTTAACGAGTTTAATCCGTTCCAAAATTTCAGGATTTTTATTCGTATAGTGAAACATATTCAAAAATATACATAATATGTAAACACAAGTTTTAAAAATGAAGTAGGAGACGCAAAATCCGGGACTTCTCTTCTCATCGTCACTTCTTATGCGAGGTTCCACTGTATATATAAAAATGCTGTTATTTTTGTTAACAACTAATCAAAGAATTTGAATATTTTTTAATCTTAATTGGATATAAATATATTCAAATTGGACTATCTTTATTTCCTACATAAATGTCATAATGATAGATTGTGGTAACATATTAAGCAGGAAGTGTTTGATTTACATTCATGTGAGTTAAGCTTGTATAATAATTAAGTTTTTTTTAATGTCACAATTATAAATTTAATTCAACAGTCAAGAAAATATATCAAATTATTTAAAAAAAATACAGTTTATGATACTTACTATAAATTTTATATTATAAACTACCGTTTAATTAATTATATAACTATTTAATTATGATAGTTAAATAGATAAAATACAGCTATGTAAGTAAGTAATAAAAATAATTCCATATGAAAGTGAATAATTTCTTACAGTTTACAAAATGTATTATTTCTTTTGATCAAACTGCTATGTACCAAAGTTATTCTATTATATTTATTGTATATTTATCAGTAGCAAATGTTGATTAAATCTGTTGAAAAATATAGCTAAGAAATATTACAAATTAAATACAAATTTTATTGAATTAAATTTGTTTAAAATTCTAAAGTTATTTTGTCAATTTCCATATATTAATTGATCACAAATAGTATTGGATTTCTTTTTCAAATATAAAATTTCTAACAAATTTATTTATTTCGAATTATTTTTCATTCAAAAGTAATAATTTTGTTCATATTTTTAATTATTATAATTGTCACCTAAATAGATAAATTATTACAATAGCAAAGAATTTCTACAATGTAAAAGGAAATAAATGTAAATGACACAAAAAATGTATTAAACAAAATTTGTTTGTTATAATAAAACATCATAGTTTTCTATTCAAAAGGTACAAATTTTGTTAATTTACACTTAATTATTGATAGTAAATATATAAATCATCAGATTATATACAACTTTTAACTAAGTTGTGCGTATTCACAAAAGGAAAAATAATTTTGAATGTAAAAAATTTGAAACAAACGTTTATGAAATAAAATTGTTTGTTAATTTACAGTTAATAATTGATTGTAAATATATAAATTTTGTTTTTAACTAAGTTGTACGTATCAAGAATATTCTATTAGTATGTAACAAAATTCTAAATGAAATAAAATATTTATTAAACCAAATTTATTCGCTGTAATAATATTTAATAATTTCCAATGAAAAGACAAAAAAATAATAATATTCTTTTATTTAAAGATTTTAATGAAGTAAATAGATGTTATGTATTATTTTTAACAAAATAATGCTGCTAAGAGAAAATATGTAACAAATAAAAGAAATTTATATTTTTTTCATTTTAAAATCTCTAATTTACTTAATATACTTTCATAGTATAAATACAGTGGAACCTAGCTTAACGAGCACCTCGCATAACGAGCGACGTTTCGCATAACGAGTCGCGACGATGAGAAGTGTGTATATTTGAATATGTTTCACTATATGAGTAAACATCCTGAAAATTTGGAACGGATTAAACTCGTTAAGCGAGGTTCCACTGCATTATATAAATTTGGTCACAAAAAGTAATGTTTTCAATGTAAAATGTATGGGATAAAATTCAAAATTTCTGATGCATTAGAATCAAATTTTAGATAGATATTTACTTAGTTTGAGAAATTTTAACATTTTACTAACAAATTTCTCTGGAATTCATTGAAAAATGAATCAAATTTGCAAAATAAATCACGAGTAGATTGATGTTGTTTTGTTGGGCTTGTTTTTATTTGGGCAATGAAATAAAAAGAAAAGAGTGATGGATTGTAAAAAGGATCTCAAATTGGCCATCGCATTATTTATCGTTCGCAGGATGATCGTGCCTCGGTCATACGGGCTCTTGTTTTGCGATGGATGCGCTTTTTACGGCCGCTCAACAATAAAATATTAACACGCGGCAATAAGTATCAAAGGGAAACCGTCGTTCTGGACGTCTGCATCTTGACCAACGGGAACACAAATAGCGAACTTCAAATGCTGCGTTTGTTCTTGATTTATCGTACATTCAATTCTGCAAAAAAACACTGCATCATTTTGAAAATACAGTTATTATATTACAAAACAAATGATTTGTACGACGTTCGTTATGTAAATAACAAACAATAATAAAACAACGTTGTTGCACATTCGATTTAAAACTTATGTAACAACCGAAATATTTGATTTTTTATCATTCAAATCACAAAATTTCAAACTTCAATACTTTTCATTTAAAGCCACTACTTTAACTTATTGTCTTCCTCAGATACATTGATGTAAAACTAGAAAAATACAAAAAGTAAATTCATGTGTTTTACTAGTATGTCTATACATTTCATATCACATAAGAAAAATGTTTATATTAACTTATTAAATGATGGCTCAAATATAGTATTGAAAAATTAGTCAATTAATAGTATAAGTTAAACTGTAGGTTTAAATACTTTGATACAAATTAAACCATAAATAATTTATAGAGTTTACATAAATCTTAATCTAAGTTATCTCTTAATCATCTTCTTAATCATTAAGCAGAAAATGGAAATGTATACATTTTCTTTAATGCAAAAATAGTTTTATAAACAATTACAAATTAAATAAAAACTAACACTAAAGATAACAAAAGTTTAACAACAGGTTTTATCTTATATTTGAAATTATCCTACAAACAAAAAAAATAAATTACGTAAATCTGTGGTTAAATTAAACTTTTTTTTTTTTTTCATTTATTTCTGTTTGTACAAATTCCTCCAATTAAATTAAACAAAAAGAATGTGTAGTGAATGTTAGTTTACATAGAACTTAGCGGTATTGTTTAACTTGTGCTAAACTACCGTTGTTTTATAATGTATTATCACTGAACTGTATAATAATTAATAATAATCATCATTTATTATTGCATCAAAAAAATAATGATAGAATTAACTTACAATTAAATGATTGTAAATTAATAAAACAAATTTAATTTATTCATATATTAATGAATGAAAAAAAATAGTTTTTTTAATATGAATTTATTTTGTCTTCATTTTATTGCAATATAACACTAAATTAAATAATTAATTTATTAACACAAATTTTCTATTTTTGATAGATATGAAAATTTTCATCAAGAAATTTAAAAATGAATTTCAAAAATTTTGTTTTGTGAATTATAAATAAAAATACGTTAAGGCTGAGTTAGTTATATTTATTTTTTTAATTGTATGTAAACTAATCTTTCTTCATGAGATTACTGAAATTTATATGTTGGAATATGAGAGTATCACCGCCATTTCAGTATTCCGACTTCAAAGAGTCTCATGTGACAAATCAGTCCATAAATCTTCCGCGTGGCTAATGCGTTTTAGAAAGCCTCCCTCTTTTAAGATAAAATTTACAACTTCTGCGGCCCGTCTCAAGAAGAAAAAAAAACAAAATATTTCTCCACTTTACGATCTTCTTGGTTTGGAATTTGCGCAAATCCACCTGAAGCGACACTAGAGAACATTTCTTTCTGTCGGCTCGTATAAATCAAGCGCGTTTAACTAACAAATAAATAAATGAACGAAATAGAGTAACAAGCATTAAAACGAAATCTGTGTTTTATGGTGACGGTAGTTGGCAATTAACGCCCCAAAGGAAAAGACTAATTACTAAACGCCTTTCTCACTCTCTCTAATTCTGTTTCTCTTTCGCGTTTTCTCTCTCTCTCTCTCTCTAAGCCTGAAAAGAAATATTACGTCTTAACGACGGCCATTCACGAACTTTATTTGTTTACAAGTTTACTCAATTTATATGACTCTTAAGTATTTACACAGAAAGTAAAAAGCACTAAAAACTGACCTACTGTTCCTCGCTATACATATATGAACAAACTATAAACGCTGTTTGTGCCGCTTGTTAGCGCTGAAAACCTTCTTTTTTTTGTTGTTGTCTGTTCTTGTGATGCTCACCGTTTCACGGAGATCGATGCTGCGCGATGCGCGCGCACTTCCAAGATGGAATCTTGGGACAAATGGGCGGGGCTCGCCTAGCCTTCTGGGTAAAAACGGTGATGGCCGCCGCGTTTCAACCAATAGAATCGACGCCTCGCCTCGTCGACGGCCAATAAATTATCATGTCGCGTAAAACACGCCCATTTTTCTCGCGGGATGACCGCGAGGTGGCGCTGCGCCCGGTTCGCGTCTCGGATTGCCATCAATCACGCGTGCACTTTGCGCTGGCGGCCAATTGCTTTGTAAATAAATGATAAAGAACGCTTATTTATTGCCAGAAAGTACTCTCGCATAATTTATAATGCGACGCGCGTTCGGGCCTTGGAGTTTCCATTTTTAACGACCCATTGCCGCGTGAATTATAGGTTTCTGTGCCAGACCGCCTACCCCCTTCTTTGTAAAGAAAAAAAACAGGAAACTGCGCTTTAAACACTTCGCAATTCATAAATCCGCACACCGCTTCAAACAAACTTGTTAACGTAATATTTTCGTGAAAGAGCGGTGCGTGGGTGTCTTCGGACGGTTTATTTGAACTACCAGAGACGTGTACGGTCGTGTTGACATCTAGCGTTTGGGGGCGAAATCTTATTAGTTCAGATATCTTCATTCAGGGGGCGCACGCCCTCGTAAGAAATCTGCTGTAAATCAGTGGTTTCAAACTATTTCAATCTATAATTACTTACATCAACTATATATAATACAGTAATACTATTTTAATATTCAACTAATTTCATTATTTCAACTATTTTTAATATATTTGAGCGAAATGCTATAGGCAATTATAAGTGACATTTTTCAGAAACTAACTATTAAAAAATATCTAATAATTTATTTATTAAGATTCACCTTTAATTAATTTAATAAAATTTATCTAACATTTTGTTACCATAACCAAAAAGTATATATAAAATAATTCTGATCTAAATCTGTACAAATAATTCAATTTTAAATTAACTAAATTGAGGTTCTTATATAGAAATATTTATATATTTCTAAATTTGTTCTAAAAACTTATTATTTTCAAATTATAAATGGTAAAATTGAAATAAACAGTTCAAACTTAATATCTACATTAATTGAAAGGTTTTAATAATTGCATTGATTTGTACTCATTTATATAATGAAATTTTTTATTATGTTTAATAATTTTATAGATTTATTTAATCTTTGAGAATGAATAGAATTTGGTGAATCCTTATGAAAAATTAATAGATATTTTTGTTCAAAGCTAAAACATCTTTATTTTGTTTTAAATTCTCTATTTAGATTTTATAATCGCGTATACATTAAAATTATTAGAGTTACTTTGATCTTTTTATAATGCAAATATTATGTAAATAATGAAATCGATATAGCTATGAAACAGTTCAAAAAGTTTCAAACAGTATAAATCCAATTAAACTTAATATATTTAAATTGTAAACTTCGGCTATAACAAAAAAAAGAATGCAAATGGCGTGTTATTATTAATTGAACGATAAATCATAAAACGACTTTTTAATTGCCGCAAGTATAAATTATTTCGTTCCGTATTGAAACCATGAATATTACATTGTAAATATTCATTTCTTTCAAGAAAATAAAAACCCTAAGCAAACGAAAGGCCTTTCGCATGCAAAGCGAAGGTTCCATTTCGATTATGCAAATCCCGATTAAAACGTACATATAAAATAAATGCAATCAAAACAAAACCAAAAAAAATATTTATCTTGCAGATAGAAGTTTCCTGCAGCGATTTTATTCACTCGTTAAATGATCTGTCAAATTTAATGGCTCCATTCGCATTTGCAGAAGAAATTTTTATATTGATACAAAACTTTTTTTATTTTCACTGATATTTGCTAATGCCCACAAACAATTAATTAATTAATGCTTCATAGCCAATTAATTTCCTTAATTATTAGGCCAAGTTAATTGCTCGCATAAATAATTCATGTTACATTTACATCTCTTTGTGTTTCGTACCGATTTTTCTAAATTAAGTTTCTTAACTATTTCCAAGATTCGTTTGTTTCCATTTTTTTTTGTTGGTAATAAAACATGGTTTACGGTTTATACCAGTCTCGTGTTATTACATGAAAACATCTCATTGTCGAGGATTGAATGAAAGGGAACGTTTCTTGTCTGAAGCGCAAGGGTTAAGGGTGGAATTTTTATGCATGGCATTCAAATTTGTTTCTGGAAATGCAAAGGGAGAAGCAAAAAAAAAATGTATAACTCAAGTTTCAGTTTCACTTTTCAAAGTCATCCGTTGTTTTTTTTTTCGTAATTTTATTATGTGCCATTGCCTCCTTCCTTTTTTTTTCTCTCGTGTCTTGGGATGTTTTAGGGGTTTCGAAGCAGGTAGATCGCAGCTGGTTTTCAGGGGTTCCTCCATCTCTTCTCTCTCTCTCTCTAGACATGCGATTCTGACCAATGGTTGTCGACTAATTACGTAAAAAGGAAAGAAGAAAAAAATGCCGACCACCGCATATTTTCGGCCACTGCAGCCGATTGTTATCTAATTTTTATACGAAAACCGACGTATTTCTTCAAGCATATTATTAAGATATCCGAAAAATAACCTTTTTCTTTAGTTCGCTGAAGACATTTATAATAGGGTTGACTCATTAATTGCATAAAATTCTTCTCTAATGGAATTATTTCTTCTATATTATTATAGAATCATTAATAAATATAAATTTTATATAAACAACATTTCCTTATAATTATAAGTATAAGAAATTGCAAATAGAAGTGATATTTAAATTGGAAATATCCTGTATGAAAGTTTTACAATTTACATCTACAATGTTGTAATTGGGTAATCAACTTGTATGTACTCCACATATTCATTAAATGCTTCAACTGCAAAGTAACTTCCACATGTTTTATGGAACTTCCAATTAAAATGATAAAAGTAGCTACCGAATGGAAATACTTAAAAGTATTAAGTGGATTTTTTTCTTCATTAATGAATCTCCTAACTACATGAATTAAGTAAAACATAATTAATTAATGAAATTATTAATTGAATGTAAAATTATAAACTTAGGAGTAAAAATAATTATAATAATTAAAACATTTACTCGAAGTATTACAAAAACAAAATCATCACGAGCAAAAATGTAGTAAATTGTAAAATATTACAAAAATTATTAATACTAAACAGGGTGGAAAGACCAATAAATATGTTAAATAAAAAAAAAGTGAATTTTAATCATAAAAATGTGTAAATTTTATTTTTTTCGTTGATGATGTTTTTCAAATAGAATTTTCTAATTAAATGTAATTGTTGAATGTTTTTCAATTAACTTGATTGAACGGACAGGTAATTACTAATATTTTCCACGTGTAATTTTTAATTAGAAAATTGGGATCGTTTGTGTTTTCTTCAATTTTGTTTTTCTCTTTCTTACGTCATGCGTGTGCGTTTGTGTAATTCGGAAGATGTGATTTACAATGATAAGGGAACGCGACATAATTTAGAGACTATATAATTTTATGGACACATTTCGTGCAATAAACGAGATAAACGTAATTTATTAATGGTTCATAATTCCTTCTCTGAATATGATAGTTTCTTCGGATCATCTTACTATTTCCTATGTTTATGTATTCTGTAGGTTTTGTAGTTACAATATTGTAGAGAATTATAGTTAGATTCAATTTCTTTATATTTTCTAGAAAATTCAATTTATTCAGATATTTTTTTCAAAAAACTACATAAAAATTAAAAATACATAAACAGTATTGTATAAAGCTCTAAATCAAACTTATACATTCCTTAAATAATAATCCTTAAAATATTCAATAGGAAATTCTTTACATACAGAAAAGGTTTATTTTCATCTACGAATTCATAAATATACAAAAAAGCAAGAAATAGATGATATAAATTTTATTAATTGTATTTTTTTTTATTAAATATCAATTTTATACAATTTTTTTTTGATTAGGTATAGAAATATAAGATTTTTCGTACAAATTTTAATTTAAATTTATTATATTTTTTTTAAATCATAAAGAACAATTTTCTATAAAAAAAAAAAGTACAACAATCTTGTCCAATTTTTTAAGTTATGAATTTGGTTGGGACGAAAACCAGACTTTTTTTTTATAAGATAAGTATGAAGTGTCAAGGGATGTTGATAATGTTTGTCGTAACTTTATATATTTTCTTTAAAATTTTTTATCTTAAATACTTCGTTATTTATGTAAGAATTTTTTTCATATTTAAAGTTAAGAAGTCGTAAAATAAGTATAATTTATATATTAAATCCATTACATTTTGAAAATAAACACAGTTTTTATGTAAAATTACAGTTTTATAGTAATATTATCTTTCAAAAAAGACTTTTTCTGTATAATATTTTTAAAAAGTCGAGAAATATGAGGTTTTTAAAATTAACACTTACTCTTTAATATTGAAACTGATATAACTGAAATTCTATAAAATTCATTGAAACATTTATATGACTTATATAATATTTACAGCTCAAAAAAAATAACGGTAATTTTTTATTAACTAAAAATAGTTCAATTAAAACCATTATTCATAAATTCTAAGAAATAAAGACTTTTCTAAACAAATTAAAAAAAAGCAATTCCAAACAAAAATATAAAGTATTTTTAATTAATGTTACTGACTTAACTCAGGCTGTCTAAAAAAACTAATTTAAGAAATTAAGATTTGTAATAAAAAAAAACATTCTTTTTTGTGTTATAATTTTACTGAATGAAATATTGTATGTTTTTATGTGAAATGTAAAATTATCTCGAAGATGAAAGAACTTGTTAGTAATGAAATCGTAAAGTGTAATTAACACTTCTATTAAAAAAAATGGAATATTTTTTATAGGTTTATGTTGATTTTTCTAAACGCTTTTGTAACAAGTTCATATTGGAGTGAGAATGAAAATGGATGAAGTGGAAATTTTATAGTTTTATGTTCATTTTTTATAAGAAATTCGTATAGGAATAAAACTATTACTGAATGGAATGTAAATTTACACATTTTTCTGAAAGTTTTTGTAAGAAAATCATTAGTTTTATGTTGAATTATCTGAACTTTCACATAACAAAGTCAAATAATGGAATAGAATAGGAAATTTATAGTTTTATGTTGATTTTTATAAAGGTTTATATATTAATTTCATATTGGAATAAAATGTAGAAAGGAAAGAGATTAAATATAAAAGTTTATTGTTAATTTTTCTTATCGTTTTAACAATTTCGTTTTGGAATTAAATACAAATCAATGGTATAAAAAATCTATAATTTTGTAACAATTTCATAATGAAAAATACTGGATGGAATGAAAATATAATCATATTCAAGTTGGAATAGAAATTTATAGTTTATTTGTTAATATTTCTAAGAGCTTTGACAATTTCATAAATTAAATTTCTCCAAAAATTCACATAGAATTTGAATGAAAATTTTTAAGTAATTAAGAGAAATTCTGGTGTAAAGGTATAAAAACTGAATGATTTACATTTTTTAATTGTGTTTCTTTTTACGATAATCATCAGTTGCTTGGGATTGGAGCGAGATTGTGTTGTTATATGTGTGTGTGTTGTATTCGTTTTTTTGTAATGTAATAGTCGTATGCGTTTAGTTAAATTGGAGTAAATTGAAGAGGGGTTTTAAAATTTCGTGTGATACGACGTCGTCCTGGGACCGTTTTAATCGGGTTCGCATGTGTCGTCGTCGTGTTTAATTAAAGCCCAATCGTATATTTTATCGTCGGTGCCCTTTTAAGCCCTTCCCCGAAACACCCACCAGCGCATGCATGTATTTAATTTAATCTTTGAAACGGATTAGAGCCCCGAAACCCTTTGATTGTCCAATGTGAGTCTGTGCGTTGTTTATGTATATGTGTACTGGATGAAACACCATCATCAATGAAATATGGGAGGGATGTTGTTGTTGCTCAGTGTAACCCCTATCACTATCTCTCTGCAGCTTCGGTATTTATGTGACTCGGTCGGGGATTAAGGGTAGATTTTAATTGCCCTTTCGCTTTGAGCCCTGCCCACGTTTTAATGGCCGCCTCGCGCGCCTTTTCCGCCGGAGAAGGGCTTAGTGTAACTAAGCCCCGTCCATCTCATCGTCCTCTCTCTCACCACTCCTCTCCTCTTCATCCACTGCAGACTCCACACAAACACGAGGTAAAATAAATATTATTTTCCTGTTTCGCTACCCGTCCGAGTATAATATCTTTACGTCGCTCTAGGGGAGATAAATCAAAATCTAATTTTAAGAAAAGCCACCCAATGCTTCTGCTCTTTTCCACTCTCTCTCTATCTCTTTCTATATCTTTCCATCCACCATCCGTCGCAATGCGGTTTTATTTTCGGAGGGATGCAAATTTATTATGGATACTATTTCACGGAAATTAAATTTCCTATATATCTTGACAAGCCACCCTTTCCTTTACTTCTACCCTCATCCCTTTTCGCCCGCGTATCCTTCCTTCCTTTCTAAACCCCACGTTTACTTCCTTTTCCGGAACTTCCGCCTTTATGTCTTTCGCTAAATTAACTTAGTTATGTTTATAGAGATGAAGTTTCTACGGTTATGTCCGATGCGCGCTCTCGCGCGGAACCTCGCCATTCCCCCCGAAATATATATATATTCAACCAGATTTTATGGGTAAACTTAAAAATACTTGCTCATGATTATACGGACGCACGCTTACATATAAGACCTTATATACATGCATATATATATATGTATGAATTTATAGTTTTTAGTGCCGCGGCTAACGTAATCGAATTTTGCGAATGGGTCTTTGTTCGCCTGGAAAACATATAAAATCCCGTTGCAAATAAATTGGATTCACTCTGATCCTTTCACAAAACTTCCAAGTTTCAAACGCATTCAATGTTTCAAATAAATACAGCTTTTCTTAATAGTAAGCAATAAAAATTCATATTATTATTTGTCTATTCTTTATATTTAAAAGAAATAGAAAATAATACACAGAACTACATTCATTGTTTACAAATTTTAATGAAAAGTTTTCTTATTATTTAAATTATTGGAAATCTTTAGAACTTTGCTTTCTTGGCAATAAAGGCAAATTAGATTGTATAAACCTTTCTTAAAGTGTCAAATAAATGCAGCTTTAATTTGATATAAAATTAATCAGTTACACACAATACACAGAAGCAATAAAATATTGATGTTAATAGTAAAATACATAGCTCATTACTTAATCAAATCAAAATATGTACTGAACACATATTTTGATTTGATTTAGTAGAAGACATTTCTTTAGTGTTTCCATAGAAAAATTTTCGATTTTTTACCTGAGAAAATGAAAATTAGAAGTTTTAAAACATGACGCTTTATGTTTATGATTTGAGTGATTTATGTAGAAAGAATGAAAAATAAAATACATTAATATGAACGGGATTTTATTTCCAATTTAGTAAATAGCGAGTTAGAGATTAGATAACATTTTTTTTCTCGAAAAAAACGGAAAAATATAAATAATTACTATAGAATAATAGAAATAAATAGATATTAAATATTATTTATATAAGCAATTGAATATTCATGTATATAAACGTATATTCCTACATTTTTTTGCAAGGAGTTTTAAAATGATTGATTCATTGTTTTTAATTTGTCAAACATCTTGAAGAGACAACAACAACAAAAAAATTCTAACAGTATTCCAACAATTATTTATAAGAAAACGTAAGAATATTTATCGTCATTTAAGCAATAAATCTTTCAACCCGCATTACATAAATGCCCAGTAATTTATGCATTAAATAACTTATTCATGCGAGATGATCTCCGGCTCGGAATGTCCGCGGTATGGAACGAACGAATTATTTAATATACGAGGGAAAATATTCGAGTTATTCCCACCAATATTTGTATATGAATGCGCGTGCATCCACATCATCATTCCTTTATTATTATTAAAAAAAAATATATATAATAAATATCACCATAGTAATTTTAAATTTATATTTCAAATACTTTACATAACAATGAATTTATTAAATTTGGGGTGTCTCATTATTATACTGAACTTTAGAGCTTAATTAACTTGGGAATAATTTATTAAAAATATTTTTTTTATGTTTATTATTGTAATTCAAAAATTTTATTGATATAATTATTTGTATTTATGAACTTAGAATTTACTAACATTATTTTCATTAAAAATATATTGAATCTATTTGTAAATATTTTAATATTAAGGTAAAATTTGCGTTTATTATAAATTAATTTCTAATTAATTGTTTTATTACAAAGAAAGGTACAGACTAGTGAAATAAAAGATGTTTACTTATATGCGTTTCACTATAAATGTGATGTGTAATGTGTAGCTTTGTTTACGTAACCTTGGTTACAACGTTTATAACGTCATAAAAATTGGCACATTATTTTTTTATCATCTGATGTTAGAAAACAGCAAATTTTTAATAATAAGAAAAAATGGATGAGAATAAAAAATACTTTCATCTATGCGAGTTGAAGTAAAATCGATAAATTAAATTAAAATTTGCGTTAATTATAATTAATTTCGATGTATTTATTATATCATAAAAGAAGTTACAGACAGCTGCGTTTACATATCCTTGGTTACAACGTCATAAAAATTGACAGATTTTTTTCACAGTGCTTTTTTCTATAATCTGATGTTAGAAAACAGCAAATTTTTAATAATAAGAAAAATGGATGAGAATAAAAAAATTCTTTCGTCTATGCGAGTAGAAGTAAAATCGATAAATTAATTTATATTCATGTGCGACGGGAAAAAAACGAAGTCATTTTACATAAGATTCTGTGAGAGCTTTCTTTATAAAAGCCGTGAGGGAGAGCGGCGAAACGAGTTTCGGCCTTAAAGTTTAATTAACATCGAATATTTATACACGTCCTCCCTCCTTTCTCCCCCACACACCAAATGCATTACGTGACTGGCTGGATCCTCTCGATCGTCCTTTTTTCTCTCTTTCCGCCGAAGAAGGAACAAAAAAAAACGAAGTGAGCAAGGATCGAATACTGCGCATTCTAAAATTCTGCAAACTACAGTTTTTTTTTCTTCTCTCCTTCTTATAACGTTTTATTACGAGACGAGCGCTAAATTAAATTCATAATGGGGAGAAGCAGCCACTTGAATTTCCCACAAGGGTAATATTTGTTCCAAGAAAAACACCCCTCGTCGCAATAAAAAAAAATAGAATTACAAGATGAGGAGCGAGAGAGAAAAAAAAATAGATGGGGACGGCTGATTCGACGAACGTATCTTTTTTTTATAAGTCTTGGGGTGTGACTGTGAGGAATTAAAAAAAAGTACTCCTCTTCATCATCCCAATTTTTCTCTTTTTCAACCGTTTGTTCTAATAATCTCGATGGATGGAGAAGTTTTCTGCCGACGTCGGTCGGCTTCTTCCATTTTTTTCCACTACCGCCGTTGTCGCCACCCCCGCAATATAACTTTTGCAGTCTTATCCAGTTTCTGCTCTCGTTTTTTTACTCGTTTTTCGTTCGCTTTCTGCTTGTGTGTGCCTGGCATGAAGTTTTACGATGCCCGGGAAGGGGGAACTCCCGGGGTTTTCATCCCGTTTTTCCCTCCCATCTGTATCCGGGATGTCCTCTTTCTCTTCTCCCCCCGAAAAAAAAAAGCCCAACCCAAGAAGAGATGTGCACATATATACACACGCGAGGAGGACAAAAGATGAGATCGCATTTAAAGCGTCGCGCCACAACTATTTATACTTCTTATCCTCGTACATATATATACACACACACACACATTTATCCGCAGAGACCTAAAACCGGCGTTTTTATTGCCTACAAAGATCGAACTAATGGCACATAAAACGCAACAATAAGTGTAACAATTAGTCAAGAAATATTGATTGACAAAAAGCATGATTTACTACTACTGCTGCCTTATTAACTGCTACTTCCATGTATCAAAATAATTCCAACTTATTTACCAAACATCTGCCTTTCAAAACCATAAAATATAAGAAATAATTACTTTATTTTATCTACAAAACCCATTCACTCAACTGGACATTCATTAGTTTTAATATAAATTGGATTAATCAAGTTTAGTTTAATATTATCAAGTCATATATTAAGAAATAGAAAATTAAAACTAAACCTATTGATTATAGGTTTTTCACACTTTTAAAAAAATATTTGATAACAAATACTTTGAGTTTTTATCAAAATCTTCTAATTAATTTCCATTTTTATTAAATATTTATTCAAAATTAATTTTTTGTAATTATTAATTAAGAAAATTGGAGCAAAATTAATTTTTTGTAATTATTAATTAAGAAAATTGGTTTAAATTTAGTTTAGTTTAAAGTTAGTTTAGATAATCTTTTTGGTTTAAATTAGGGTCAATTAAGATTTATAAATAAATAAGAAAATTAATGTAATAATTTACAGTTAAAAATTAGAAAATTATGAATATTTCAGTAATATATTAGCTCTTTGACCGAAATTAGGGCAAATCGAATAAATTATTATATATAAATTATAAATATGTATTTGAGAATAAATATTACAAACAAAAAATGAACAGAAATTTCATTATTTTGAATATTCAACTAACATTTCATAACTTAACGTATTAATTAATATAGTTTATTAATTTTGAGACTTAATTTATTATACAGAATATTTCCCATTAAAATACTTCTTGAATATTTTAATAATTACTAGTTTCTAGTCTTCACGCAAATGCCGAACTTTATCTTAAGGTTAATTGATTTTCTTCATCAAATCTTGACAGTTTTTTACAAATATTTACTGACTACAAATTAACAAGTAAAAATGAACAATAAACATTATTGAAAATAATTTAAGAATATCGAAAGAATTATTAATTTTAACATTATTCATATTTTTAAAAAAATTCTCAATACATTCAAAACTTAAAATTTATTAGAATAAAAATCAAAAGAAATGTTGATTTTGATATGTAACCAGTACTTATTTTAAGATTACTTCCACTTATACATAATTCTTGTAAAAATCAAGACTGAAAAGTTAATTATTTACAATTTTTATTGAACATTAACTAACATAATGAAAATATAAATGAAATTAAACATATTAATTTTCAATTTGTATGAAATTATGTAAAAACCTTAACTTTAATTCTATTTAGATTATATACTTTGAAAATGAGGAAAATAAGTTTCATGGAATTTAATGTAGAAGGAAGATAGAAAAAAAAAATAATTAAATAGATTTGAAGAAAATGTCAAAGAAATTGATATAATTTACATTTGTAAGCCATATTTTAATATACAAATATTTAATGATTAAAGATATAACAGTTAAAAAGACATATTTGAAGGAAAATTAACAATTCAATAAAATATAATGTTTTTTTAACTTATACTTTTGTGTAAGTTGGAGAATAAGAAAACATTTGAAATATTTTGTGGAAAATTAGATGAAATGTGTGTTGTTTTCAATTTGAAACCCATTTTCGGTTTAAATACCGACAGTTTATGCCGTCATCCGGATCCGGAATATTCCTTGAAGAAAGCACTTACAATGGAATGTTGCGGCTCGCTAATGAATCCAGTAAAGTGGACGAGGATCGTTTACAAAACGGGCGATGTTAAATATCGCCGTGTTTGGCGTTTTATTGGTGGAATAAAGGTTTCCAGTGTTTCGGTAAGAACGAAAATAAAAGCGTTGAAAAGGGGGAATGAAACTGAACTGAAACACACGAACGTTCTTCCTTAAATATAAATAAAACAAATTTAGAGAGAAGATTCCTGCTCCCAAGAATCGATGCGTATTCGTTTCGTCATTAAAGCCCTGGGGAACGCCTGTAATGATGCCGTTTCTGGATGGCCAGATAAGAACGGAGGGTTCATTCCTTCTCCAGCCCCATTTTCCTTGATGAGGTTTTCGTGTGCGAGGAGAAGAGCAGCAGCAGCATCAAACCCCATTGCGTGACATCGTAAAAAGGGAGGAACGACCCTTTTCCTACTCCAAAAACAGAGTCTGCGAAACCCACCGTAGTTGGCTTAACCTCTGCTTTATTAATTACTGGTTCCAAGATCACCCCGTCAGGAACACTCAGCCCCTATAAATAAAGTAACGCTCTCGACGAACTATATTTAGAGATGCCCGCATTGGGTTTTTTTCTTCTTCTCCAGAGGCCAAAGGAGGAGAATACTATTTTTATTATAATTTACACCAATTGGGGAGCATTAAAACAACAACGGTACGAGAGACACGCACACACGTGATTTACGATTTTGCGTCTAAACCGAGAAGAAAAAAAATAGAACAACAACACAAAACACAATTGAAGTCATTGCTACCAATAAAAATCAGTTGATGGAATCTATTTATTTCTTTAACCTCTTCGAAATCGAATCCATTATTTTCATTACCACACAAATTAAAATATAATTGAAACCTTTTTCTAAATCAATTTTTATTTCAATAAAATCTGTTCAAAATTACATACATTGTTTTGAACTTGATCAAAAATACTATTATAAATCATTTCATTTAAAAATTGAAATAAAAAACTAATTGATTCATTAATGATTTAACTTATATGTAATAAAAAATGGTTAAATTCTTAACAATTTAAAATATGATAAAAATATCCTGAAAATTAGGACCTTTTCAGGCCAGCTTAAACATTGTTTAAAACTACTTCATTAGGGATAATTATTTACAAAAGAATTGTCGCAAACAAAGGATATTAATATTTAGTTATTAATTATATAAATTTAGCAAATAATTATAATTTAAATTAATTTTAAAAGAAAGTGTACATCTGCTCTCTTGGAGATGTATCGATTCGGACTTGTTGTTTTATAAACAGTCTAGTTCTGCGGTTTCTTTTCTTTTTATTATTGTATTTTACTTTGTTTTGTAACGGTTTTCGAGATAAATTTTATTTCCGAATCGTCGACGAAATGTTTTGATCTGCGATGGCGAAACTCTGTATACAACTTTTATTTATATCGACCGATGGAAATAAACGTAAATCTTGGCTACTCGACTCGACTCAACTCGACGCGACTAAATCTTATTTCTATTCGAGATTATAGAACATTTTATTGTACAGGAGCAAGAGATTATTTCACTCTTAGCTTAGAATTTGTCAGCAATAAATTTAATTTAAAACTTTAATTTATTGTTCAAACTATAAAAAAAAACGTACTTAAAATTACTGTTTGTATTTTCAAATATTGTCAATTTGAAAATTATCACCAAAGCAAACATTAAAACAAAATAAAAAATATTAATTTTTATTTATTTTTAAAATAATTATTTTTATTTATTTCATTTAATTTTACAATATTTTGTTTGTCTTTATTTTGGGTCTTTATTTCTTTAAAATTGATAGAAATTCTACTAAGTTTTGTAGCAAATAAGGCATTTTTTAACAAGATTTACGACACGTTGATAATAATTTCATTACTTTTTTTTCTTTAATTTAATTTATAAACCAGTTGGAAATAAAAATATTATTATTTCATTTTTAGAAATATAAACATGATTATAATAAAAAAATATTACAAAGTGAGTAAATAATATTTTAGTGATTAAACTATTTTTAATTAAATATGTTGATAATTCAGATTTTTTACACAAAATGTAATTATTTTTTCAATGAATAAACTAAGAACATTTTATTAAATAATATTGTTATTTTAATTATAAATTTTCTTAGAATATTTACCAATTTAACTTTCCATACGAATGTGTGAACATTTAGTATTGAAAAAATGGAAATTGGATCAATGAAAACGAGTTGAGGTTATTGTTAATTACGTACACAAATCAATGCGAAATATTATTAGCATTGAAACGTTGGGAATAAATCAAGTGGACTATGAAGTATAATAAATATAGATTTAATTGAATATAATGAACGTAAATCTCGTTAAATAATAATTAAATCAAAGCAAAAAAAAAATAAAATAAAACTATTATTTTTGCCTTTCACAAATAAACAAACAGGAAATTGTATCTAATTCAATTTATTTTTTGTAAACAATTTAATTTCCAGATTTAACAACTACCTTATTCATATAATTCAATTATTTATTAAAAAAACAATATTTCTTGCATCAATTATTTAATTATATAAATAATTATAAATAAAAGTTTGAAGTAAAATTTTAACAAAATACATATTTTTTCTTAATATTATGTAATTTTGCTGTTAAAATTATTAAGAGTTTAAGTTAAGTTTGAAACTGATAAAGATTTTCCAGCATTTTTTCAATAATAAAGAAAATTTGTTACTAAAAAAATATATATCAAAAAATGATAGAGATTTTCCAGCTTTTCATTAATAATAAATAAATTTTAAATAAAGTTTAAAGATAGATTTGTTATTTTTAAACATATTTTTAAAAGGAACTTTTGAAAACAGAAAGATTCATAAAGATGTTCCATCATTTCTTTAATAATAAAGAAAAAGTTTTCATAATGATTTGTTACCCAAAAATATATATAAAAAATAAGAAATATTTTCAAAATTTTCATTAATAATTAATAATAAAGCAATTTCTTAATTGTTGCCTAAAAACATGTTTAAAAAGTACTTTTGTTAAAAAATTTCCAACTTTCCATTAATAATAGAGAAATTCTATTTTTTAAAGATTGATTTGTTGCTGAAAAATATGTCTAAAAATAATTTCTGATAAAGATTTTACAAAGTTTAACGATTGATTTGTTGCTTGTACAGAAAACGTATTGCTGACATATTGATGCAATCGTATAAATTGCGGGAAAATTCAAATTATTTTTGTTTTGTTTTGCATCTGAAAACCATCTTCGATGATCCATCCGTCCTTTTTACGAGCCATAAACAACATGCTTTATCTGCGAAACTTTTCCTCGAAGGACTAATTAAGATTGCATATCTTCAAGCTTATACATATATATACACGCACTCTGTTCATATTTCGTATCTAGCAGACATTTTTATTAATCCTGCAAAAAAAAAAAGAAACACCCGGATCCTGAAATGATCCTCACCCCCACCAGCAATTTTCCAAATCGTTAGCGCTAATTGCCAAAGGATAAATAAACTTTATATGCGCGGCGATTAGAAATTTATCGATCCGATAAAGGTCTTCATTAGCGTCCATTTTACGATCGACGAAGGACAACGACGCATCGGTTACGTAAACCCGCGCCAAATGGTAGGGAAGTTACGGGATCGGATTGACCCGTTTCTTTTTTGTTAACATTTTCTTCGTGCGACGAAGATATTATTAAAACGTGGTGGGAAGGAATCAAGAAGAAGAAAAAAGAAGTACGTAAAACAAATCAAACCAGTTTTGCCTCCCATCGTGGTTTCAACGCAGTAAGTCCATCTTCTTTCAGCCAATTGGATTCCTCATCACGGTTTCTCTCCTCTCCCAATCTGAGCTACGGCAGCTTCGCCAAAGTCCAGTTCGATTTTTAATTCCCATTACGTCGCCACGAAAGAAATAAGATCACGAAGAAAAAGAAGGTAAAGAGAGCAACGAACCAGTTCTGATCGCGTCTGTTCTTGCCCGGAAACTGAGGAAAATTTGCGGTTTCACATACGAGAAACCGCAACAGAAACCCTTTACCTGAAAAGTGAAAACACGAGAAACCACAAAAAAAAAAGAAACGAAAATCCTAGTTTTATTGCTTCATGGTTGTTCACAATATGCAAAGTGCCGAGATATAATTTCGCTTATTTATGACTGCAAACATGGGTAAAGAGTACACCCTTATTTTCTCTCACTATGTATATATCTATATACTATTTTTTTTGCCTTCTGTGAGTGTGCTGGGAAAGAAAGAGATTTGATTTTATGGGTTTATTGGTGTCTTCATTCCTAGCTCCGGCAATTATACTGCTTCGCCCTTTTTTCCTCTTCTATCCACTGGTGGAAGGATCTTGATAAGGGGGGCGACCCATGGCGTGTGCATTCCTCCTCTTCTTATACATTTATTTTTTGTCCTCACCATTCTTTCGGCTCTAGAGGGGTCCCGGGGCAACCCCTTGTAACCCATAGCTCTAGTCGCAGCGACGGGCTCTTCTGGTTGGTCGGTTAACGAGCCATGGTTCAATTCCCTTTCAAATCCATCCTAGTCCTTTCGCATTGTTAAAACCCAACGGACGACATGTTTTCGCACTCCGCGCCCGTTTAACGATGAAAACGTGAGTGAAAGTGAACCTCCTGAAAATACGAAAACAAAAAGAAAACTCTACGTGAAAAGGAAAGAGAAATATATATGAAAGAACAATAAATAATAGCGAACTGTATCATATAAGGAAAAGCTTTAGGTAATTCAGCTCACCCGACGTTATTATTAAGTTTTTTTCTACTTCTTTTGTCTACCCTTCCTTTCGGTCTTTCTGTGTGTGTGTGAGTGAGTGTACGAGCGTTTCACGAAGGTTTTGAAACATGTGCGAGGAACATAAAACCTAGTGTAAATTTCATCCGCGAGCATTTCCATATTTTTACGGCCCTTTTCCCTTCCATATTTCATTTCCTGAAACAAGCAAAACTTGATCAACATAAATTTCACGCCCAAACTTCTACATTTTCTTTTTCTTTACTTCTACATCCATTATGTAAAAACTCCTCAAGAACAACAAACAACAACAAACTACACCTCCGTACATATCTTTGAAAACCGTGACACACATAAGATCCGTGCATATATAAGAAAACGCAATCATGGTTTGTATCTGGGATAAGATTTTACGACTAAATGCAGGACATAAAACGAAGACATGTTTATTATGATTGCTTAGTCTGCAAATACAGATCATTTCTCTACAAATATTTACCGGGGTTTGATTATATTGAGAGCGATCTGTGTTTAAAAATAATAAAATTCGAAATTAATTCACACAGAAAATGTATATAAATATAAAATCACATACATACAGAAAACCAATATATATATTTACATATATATATTTTCAGATGCCGTACCAATTCGAAATACCGGAAACCCTGTTCTGAGTAAGTCCAATTTATCTATCATTTATTTCTTCTATTTTTTTCCCATTATTTTTGCACCTCATTTATTGTCACGGCTTATAATGATTTTATTTACTCCTCCGAACGATTTAGCTCCAATAAATATATATACTTTTATGTGCCATAACTTCTTTACTGTTCAATCCAATTATTGATAATAAAACGAAAGCACAGCAAAACTCATCAATTAATTTGCTACCATCAATGAAAATTCACTAGTTTTTAATGAAAACATATTGAGTTTAAGCATTTTATGAATTATAATTTAATTTGTTTGTTATTTTCTATTTGTTCACAACTTTATAACAAAAAAACATAAATTTTAAATATTAAGCCTAATCAATATAACTTTAAGTCATTATTGGAATTCTCAATGGAAATTTAAATGCTACAAATATTAGTTTTTTTTTCATAATTCAATTAGGGTTTCATAAGTTAATATAATAATAAATTAAATAATTTCACAAATTTTAAATTGCTCTTTTACAATAATTATAAACCTTTAAATCTCAAATAACACGGTTAAAAAATGCGTTAATCCTCGTATAATACGATACTTCACTTGCACGATTTGTTTAGAGTACACTTTTTTACAATTCTTAATAACATGCATTACCGAATAACGCGCTTATAAATAACGCGAAACCAATTAACCTCCACGTAACTTTTTAATCTTATTTCTCACAATAGAAGCAAATAATAGTTGAAAATCTTTAAAAGACAACACTTATAATATGTTAGTTGAGTTGCACAAAGTTTCAAATAACACGGTTAAAAATTTCATCAATGCTCGTATTACACGATACTTCAAATTCAAGGTTTATTTTTCTAAGTATACTTTTTCACTATACAGTTAAGATAAATTAAGATCTGGCCTATTTATATTTGAATTTAGATTATCGAATAATAAGGTTTTGAATAGCACAGAACCAATCAACCGTGTATTTTAATCATATTTCTCAAAATAGAAGGAAAACACGAAAATTAATTGAGCAAATATTTTATTTGAAATTATTATGTTTTGTGAGTTTATTAATAAATTTTCTTCAATTCTAAATTAACCTATTGACCTATTCAATTCCACTTAAGTAGAAATCCTTTAAAGGACAATAATTATTCATCCGCAAAACATGGTATGGAATCCCGAATACGGACGGATTCGAGTAGGAAGTAATAAATTGGTCTTCGCATTCATCATCATTCCGCAAATACCAAATTCGTATGAAATTGGGTGTTTTCCCAATCAGAAATAGCGTCTTTCCAAATCTTATAATCGATAGCCTTTTTTGGAAATTAATTATTACTTGAATTGCAACATAGTATTAATTATTAGAAGTAAAGATAACTTTGCTTAAAATTTGAAAATTATTCTGTTAAATAATTAATGTAAATACAGAAAATAAATAATTTAGTTTTAATTAGAGAATATAGCATTAATGTATATATGATTATAGTGAAATTCTTTAGGAAATTTGATATGTTTCAATTAAAATACGTGTGTGTAATATAATGAAGTTTATGTTACATCATCAAAAAGTCTAAAACGTATAAAAATAATTTCATTAAATTTTGAAATTATTTCTTTTACCTTAAATAATGAAATTATTTTAGAGAAATAACAAATAAATAAACTAATTGTATAAAATTAATTGATTTTATTTCTGGTTAATAAATCTTCAGTAATTAAATCTTGAAACAAGCAGATATGTTTATTTAATTACATGTAAATTATTTAAGGGAATGTGGAAGAAAAAACCTTTTCATTTTAGTAGTTGTATGACAATTATTCTGTAAAGATGAAGGAACGCTCTTAAATAATGATGATCTATGCCTTTTCGGATGATCTATGGAAATCCTTTGTTCTGCATCTAGTTTACGAGAAGTGCAGTATATCATGACGAAAACAGTAAATGATGAAGTGTGCATGCCGTACATAGTCGGTGTGAATTCTCAAACGTCAGTAATTTTTTTTTGAGAAACAGAGAGAGAGAGAGAAGGAAGGAAAATAAATGTAAGAAAAAAAGATGACGGAGAAGAACTGTTAAAAACGTATGTATGCATGCATATTGAGCTGATGGTAATATTTTCAGCAATTATCTGGCTGCGGAATCGTGGCTCTGGGTTTATTTAGATATATCAGTGTCCGAGGAGGCTTCGTCCATAAATATTATTGAAAATAATTTACAGCCGACTCCACCTGTACAATATAAAATATCCTGCCTACTCGCATGCATCCACATCCAAGACCACGACCACGTATATATACTAATACTTACATACGTGCATGCTTCAGCTACATAACGTAAAAGAGAGAACGACTGTAGTGCGTCATGGCCGTCACTCCTCGTCCATCTCCTTTCCTCTCGCTACAAAAACAACTTCTTCTTGTTGTTTCTTTTCTTTTTCTTCTTTATTCTCGTTCGTAAGCCTGAAGCGAGAGAGGCAAGGCCTGGTCCGATGCAAAGCCAAGAAATGTACAACCAGTTTCGCCAATGTTTCTTCTTGACGTGCTTTAAATTATGGCGCGCACAGTCCGTTTGATTGCAATTTGCAACATTGTAAGAGCCCTTCCCGCAGATTGTGATCGGAGGAAAAGGTAAACGAAGCTAAAGCACGGCTGAAAAGAGAAAGAAAGAGGAAAGTAATAAGAAACAACAACTAAAAAACAGCGAGTGAGTGAGTAAGAGAGAGGAATGAACAGTAGAATTTTGTAAATTTGTTAAGTAAACGCGACGCGCACTGCCCATGATAATGTAACCTCACTTGGTGCAACGATTTTTTTTTCCTTGTAACCAAAGCGAAGAATATATCTCAACTTCTGCTACGGTGATTACTGTTATTTCGTTAAATCGATTCTTGTTCGTCTTCGTTAAATCGCCATTCAGTGATGTGATAGTGAAGCCACCAAATGAAGCGCAAAGATGTATTGAGGTATTTACAATAAATATTATATTCTTGCATATTACGGCTTCAGTTAGTCCTGATTCACCATAATCTGGTTTGAAAATTAGCAAACAAAACTATTTTTTTAATTGAGCAATATAAATTCTAAAAATATAGTACACAAAATTATATTTTTTTTTATATAGAATTGTTCGGTTATTCCTATTATTTAGTTTTAGTTTGAAATATAATTATTAAATTTTATATCAATAAAATCATTGTTTCAACAAAGGTTAGACATATTGTAAAATGTTTCCTTATTTTACAATAAAGTTAATTATATTTTTGACCTTATAATAGGAATGTACACTTCAAACATTATTTGTAATTTACAATATGATTAATTCTATTTTTAACCTTAATATATGAATATACAGTTACAACATGAAGAATATAAGCATTTTATTTTATTATGATTGCGGCTATATTTTTTTTAAATTGGAAGAATTATTAAACAAATAGTTACTTACTTTAACAAAAATATTATTTTAATTTAACAGTAAAATACTTGTAATACATTCATTTAATCTATTTGATAAAAGTAATTCAAATGAATCTTCTAATGAGGTACATTTTTAATTAATCTGTTATATTATTTATATTTGTTTGTTTTTTTATCCAAAAACTATATGAATTTTTGGTATCTGTTAAAATTAAATTTTGGCTTCAACTTTTCCATTATATAAACAATAGTAGTAGAATATTATTAGAAGTAATTGATATAAAATTAATAAAAATTTGCATGAATTATATTGATTTTAAATTAGTTTATTTTATTAATAAATTTACATTCAAAATATTTGTTTAATTTTATATACATCATTTGGTCAATAGTTTCAGTATAATTTATTGAAACTATGAGTATGCTTTATTTATTGCATATTCTATTGATTTATCTTGAAAAAAGTATTGGAATTAAACGTGAAACTAACTTGACGTGATGCAATTCAAAGTTTTATGATTCGTAAACAACTTTTAAAAGTTACGTAACAAAAATCCATAAGTTGTAATCATGCAAACGCTGAACTAACAGAAATATTACAATTTGATACAAATTATTTGAATAGTTGATTAAATTAATCTATTTTACTTTGAATTATGTCTAAATGTATTGCTAATACAAATGAGTTTATCCACATTTTAACTTGATATATTTAATACTATTTTTATTAAAACAACTTGAGTTAATCATGCAATTATCTTGGATTGTATAAGTTAAGAGCTACTAGATTAACAGTAAATATTTGTTCGATCATACATATTTAATGATCAATAATAAACTCATAATTTATAGTTTATGCATTAAGGACAGTCATACTAGAATATCCGGTATGAAAATGTATAATGTATACATTTCGAAGAATGTTTCAAATTGCAAATTCAGTTAATACCATATATTGTAACATTCATTTTTCCAAGTCGTTTCCGTAATTTTAATTAAGTAAAATTACATTTCTCAGATTTTACTACTCGAAAATAAAATTAGTAAGAAAATATGAATATAAATGAAAGCATGGTTATGCATTAAGGACAAATTTCCGTAATTTACTTAAATTTTTCTATGCGGAAACAAAATTAGTAACAAAATTGTACCTTTTTGTACTCTGATGAGCTTAATTTTCATGGTAGAACAGCGGCGGGCTTACATAAATTGATCGACAGGCCTAAATGAAGTATTTCCGTTTAACTTGAATCATAATTAAACAGTGTTTATAAAATTGTAATAAAGATTTGTTAAAAATAGTCCTTGAAGGAGTCAATAAACAGGAGTGGTGCAACATAAAACAATATTGGTTCTATTGACTATGGTCCTTTTTTTATGGTCGATGGGGGAAAAACCTATGAAGAGGAGAGCTTCAGATATTAGCGAGGACGTGTAAACAGGTAATTGGGAAATAACAGCGATTTGCGGGTAAATAAAGGCGGCGGCTTTTAGTGGAATTGCTTGATTATAAAAATCGATTAAAAGGGACGAAGGACGACGCAATAATGCACAATATGCATTTCCGATAATCCGCACTCTCTTTACCTCTTTCAATATTCATCACAATCTCTCTTGCTCTCTCTCTCTCTAAATGTTATGAATTCTCGTAAGCTCGGCAATGTAATGGCTATCATAAAGCCATTAAGTTTATACAGTGCCATTAACTTAAATATTATTGCGCTCCTCTCTGTGTATCCATAACGTTAGGCCCGAACCGCCAGGACGAGGACACAGGAGAGGACGAAGCAAAAAATGAGTAGAGTAGGATGAGGTTCTTGTGATGGTGGAGGAGGAGAAGGACGAGGACGTTTCCTCTCTTTGCACACACACTCACATAGACTTAACCAACAAAACTGATTTACGATGGGGCAGAGCAATAAACTAATACAACTTTCAGTAGCGCACCTCGTATTTACATTGTTCTATTAATTATTTACTAAATACATATCGTAAACTTCCGTGGAAAACCAAGAAACGATTACCGATTGTTCAACAGTACGACCGTATTTGATAACCACTTCAAAAGCATACAAAACATTATAGCTTTAGACAATCTCACTTATCTCTCATAATATATAAATATTTGCGAAACAAAACTATGTTTTCTCATTACAATAAATCCATTTTATTTAAAGAAATTGAGAATATTCTTAATAAATAAAATAAGTATATAATATTTTATATAAAATAAGTAACAAAAAGTTATATTTTCCATTAGTTTTCTGAGGAATGAATTAAAATTATATTTGTTCATGTATATACATTTTTTTTGTTTAAGTAATGTTAAAGAAAATAACAAAATTTTCGTTTTTCTTTTTTTATTTGTAAACTTGAAGTATATTACATATTTTACATAAAATAAGTAACATAAATATAAAGTTTTCCAAGGAATGGATCAAGATTTTCAATGAAAATATTTCCTCCCTCATTTCATATTTTTTTTATCTTCTTTTCCCTCCACTTTCTTCTTTACATAATTTCATAACTCATTCCGCCATTTCACAGTATACCATTTTCTTTTCTTCTTTATGTCCGTAATCCCTTCGTCTTGATTTGAATATTTAAATTTTCTTAAATCATAAAAGTGGATTTCGTTTCCATCTTTATATTTTTTTTCTTCTTCTTTTCATCTTTCGTCGGGCGTATTTTTTCACGGTACCGACGGCGCGTCTCGAATTTTAATAATCACATCAAGGATAATTTATCGTGGAGCTCCTCCATTCGGACATTTCTCATTCATTTATATGTAAATGAAAGAAAAGAAAAATCTCATTTATATTATGATGAAGAACGAAAATGAAAATACTTATTGATTCATGCTAAAGAAAACTAATTAAATTTTGTCTCATTCTTATTTATGACTAAGATTTTTGTATCTTTATTAAAACTTAATTAATTTGATATCAAAATTTCAATCTTAATTTAAAATTTCGACGTATATTAAGCTTTAGTATTGAAATTTAAATAAAATTGTGTAAATATATAGGATTTAAGGCAAATTAATTTCATCATTCTTTTTCTTGTTTAAAAATATTAGTTCTTTCCTTCTAATTTACTACAGAAGTTTGAATGAAACAGTTTAAATGTATATACAAAAATATGTAACTGAGTTTCAGCTTGATTTAGAAATTTTATTCGAATTTGTTAAATATAAATGAAAATTTTATTTAAAAAATGAGTAAGCATAAAAATATGTTTTTCCCTAAGAAAATTCAATGAAATACTTTCATTTCATTTTCAAGTTTGGATCAAACTTTGGACTGCCATGATTTACAACATACAATTGAAATACGAGAATATAAATATATGTTATGTAACGCAGCTCGTATTCATATTATTTTTCTCCTCTTATATTATGTTTTGTGGTTGTACGTGTGTGTGGATCGGTGTGGTGCGATATGGAGAATTAATTTCCAATAACAATAGGTTTAGTAGCGAGTTACTTTCGAAACGGCAAGGACGTGTTTGGTGCTCCAGAGTTTGGGTTTCCAAGAGCGATAAGTCGTGTACGTACGTAAAGAAACCAACAAATCTATATAGTGATTATGTACTACTTGGCAAAACTACCACCACCACAAGCTTAGAAATAGCGAAGTGTAAAAGAGACGTAACGAAAATACGTAGGTAAATATATGGAGGCAATCAAATTTAATTATTTGATAATTCTGTTTAACACTTCGTAAAGTTATTTTTTTTTTATTTCATGAGCGTTTATAATTATATAATAATTATAGAAACGTTAATATTATTTATTATTTTTACATTACTTTATGTCTTTCTCTTTATATAATTATATTTTTCATATACTGATAATTGATTTTATCACTTTGATAGTTTTTTTTTATTCTCTAAAAATAAAATTATCTTATGTTATATTGACATAAAATCTATATTGATTTCAAATCAGTTTGCAAAAAAAAACGATAATAATTATTATTTGTAGTTTAAATTCCATGTATTTTTCAAATCAAAATTAGATTTTTTTCTAATGCAATTGATAGATTCAAATAAGTATTAATAAATAATTCATAATCTTAATTTAAATTTAATAATAATTGAAACTTTCACGTTTTGTAAAAGTATAGACATTTTTTGGAAATTTATTAGGACTTTTAAATATTATTCTTAAAGTCTATAGTAAATTACTCAAAAATTGATTGATTTCTTAAATTAACAAAAAAAAACATTAAAATATGTAGATTCATTCATTCATAAATTTATTCACGTATATTTTTTATTATGAATTGAATTGAATATTAATATATAAATTTCTCTCTTATTTTTACAAATTTGATTTTAATTCCACGTGATACGTATAATAGAAATCTGTATGAATACGAAAAATATGTATAAAAATATAAATATTTTGACAAGAAATTGATCAATATTTCAATTTGACAGAAATTATTGTAGAAATAGTAAAAATTTGTAAATTAATAACATAATTTATTTATTAGAAATCACAAAAATATTACCAAAACATAAATATGCAATATTGCATATAATGCATATAAAATGAACAAAATAAAATATTGAAATTTATGAAATATTCATAAAATGTGTATAAAAATTGTCATAATACGTCGAAACGAATGTTTGAAAATATTGAAGCAGATGATTTTATAAAGAAAAGAGTTCATATTCAGTTTTCGCGTTTTTTACAAACGTGTATAAAATGTGTATAAAAATTGTCATAATACGTCGAAACGAATGTTTGAATATATTGAAGCAGATGATTTTATAAAGAAAAGAGTTCATATTCAGTTTTCGCGTTTTTTATTCAACTAGAATATTTATTTAAACGTTCTTGTTGAAAAGAAACTATGTAAGGTTATAATATCATAATTACATAATAAATGTATGCGAAATTAGCGAAATTAATGATTACCACAGAGAACAATTCAAAGAAATGTTATTGTAAAGATTATTTGATATTGATAGAATTATGGATTTTTGAAACTATATAAAACTGTGATAATATTATGTATTTTGTAAAGAATCTGGATTTGTAGGATTATTGGCATTTGTTGGATTTAATTGCATTTACAATTGCCGTGTAATTGATCGTAGGTGGTTCGTTCGCTCCTTCATTTATTTATTTATTTATTTATTTATTTATTTATTTATTTATTTCTTTTAACGATATTTTCACGCAAGATATCCACGGACCCCACACACAGACCAACGAAGAAAAAAAATGGGAGAACGGGAGAAAATGTGAAAAGAAAACTTCGGTGCTTATACGCATCTGAGTTATCGTTAAAGATTTTCGATTAGCGGCGAGGTTAATTAGACGGAGACGCCGGTGAGGGCTTAATTAGGCGTGGAGGAATATTAAGCTCGTTCCCTCCTCTGCCGTCCTTTCCTTTCCCGATAAAGATAGATTAAGAAAAATTGTGGCCAAAGCTCCGAGGGCCGTAAACGTCAGTCCACGTCCGCCATAAACTAACATGTTTATCTGAGTGCAGAGAATTCCCCCGTGAATATTTAATATATTGCTTTTGCGAACTGCGAAACAACGTTATGAACAAAAAGAAAAAAAGAAAAAATATTTTCTTCCTATCCTTCTCTGTATATACAACAGAATCACTGCGGATCAATAAACTTTCTTTGATTGCCATAATTGAAGCAACTTAAAGAAGATTTACAGTCATCCCGAAAATCGTGCGTTCCGCAAAAATGAAGTCATTAAAATACCGACGAGAATTAATTAGCAACATTGTTGAATGTTTGTGTATGAGAGAGAGAGAGAGAGATTTCTTAGTTTCGTTTTTTCAGTTGGTGCAAATGATCCAACAGGTTCCACGTCAATCATATTCGGAATTAAATTTTTTATTGGCGTTATAAAAGTAGTGTCAAATGTTTAGATGTAGTAGATACGTTTATTGATGTAACAATATCATTATGGGTCGTTCGGCCACGTGCGAACTACCAACCACTAAACTGACGATAAAACTTTTTAATGACGTACGTCACTTTCAGGAC
>NW_017099394.1:0-15491 GCF_001412225.1 Nicrophorus vespilloides
AAATATTCATCAATAAATTACCTTAATAATAATTTTTTGTCATCAAATTATAACAAAAATTCACATTAAAAATTTCTATCAAATCTTTAAATTACTTTATAAAGATAATTTATCCTGAAATTAATCACTCACTAATTTTGTACCAATTTGTATTTATAAATCAATTTTTATAGTAAGTAATCACTATGATGTTTTCTACAAATTTTTGTCATCAATTTATAAAAAAAAAATCATTATGAAGTTTTCTCTAAAATGTATGGACCAAAATTTTGTCCAAAATGTTTGGTCCTAAACTATTCTAACGATCACAAGAATAGAAAAAAAAAACATAAAAAATACTTGCTTTAAAAAAGTAAAATAAAATGAAGTTCTTTCAGCAAATCTTTGTACTTTTGAAAATGTAACCGTTTTTTTTATCAGAATGTTACATTAATTAAAGTTTTTATAAAAAATGTAATTATGTAAAAAATTATGTTTACATTTTCATATAGAAATTTGAATTATGTTTGGATATAAGAGGGTTTTGAACATTTGTATTTTGTTTTGATATTTCCAAATGCATTTGTATCAATTGTTTTTAATGTTCATACAAATATATAAATATTCATCAATAAATTACCTTAATAATAATTTTTTGTCATCAAATTATAACAAAAATTCACATTAAAAATTTCTATCAAATCTTTAAATTACTTTATAAAGATAATTTTCCTGAAATTAATCACTCACTAATTTTGTACCAATTTGTATTTATAAATCAATTTTTATAGTAAGTAATCACTATGATGTTTTCTACAAATTTTTGTCATCAATTTATAAAAAAATTCATTATGAAGTTTTCTCTAAAATGTATGGACCAAAATTTTGTCCAAAATGTTTGGTCCTAAACTATTCTAACGATCACAAGAATAGAAAAAAAAACCATAAAAAATACTTGCTTTAAAAAAGTAAAATAAAATGAAGTGCTTTCAGTCAAATCTTTGTTACTTTTGAAAATGTAACCGTTTATTTTTATCAGAATGTTACATTAATTAAAGTTTTTATAAAAAATGTAATTATGTAAACAATTATGTGTATATTTTCATATATAAATTTGAATTATGTTTGGATAAAAGAGGGCTTTGAACATTTGTATTTTGTTTTGATATTTCCAAATGCATTTGTATCAATTGTTTTTAATGTCCATACAAATATATAAATATTCATCAATAAATTACCTTAATAATAATTTTTTGTCATCAAATTATAACAAAGATTCACATTAAAAATTTAAATTACTTTACTTTATAAAGATAATTTGTCCTGAAATTAATCACTCACTAATTTTGTACAAATTTGTATTTATAAATCAATTTTTATAGTAAGTAATCACTATGATGTTTTCTACAAATTTTTGTCATCAATTTATAAAAAAATTCATTATGAAGTTTTCTCTAAAATGTATGGACCAAAATTTTTAATAGAAAAAAAAACTTGCTTTAGAAAAGTAAAATAAAATGCAGTTCTTTCAGTCAAATCTCTGATACTTTTGAAAATGTAAGTTTTTTTTATTAGAATGTTACATTAATTAAAGTTTTTATAAAAAAATTTAATTATATAAACATTGTGCTTTAAACATTTGTATTTTGTTTTGCTATTTCCAAAAACATTTGTATCATTTGTTTTTAATGGAGTTATATCATAGCCTACAAATTTTTCGTTTATTAAATATATAATTAAAAAATATAATAATTAAGTACATTTTCATACAAATACACAAATATTCATCAATAAATTACATTAATAATACATTTTTGTTATCAAATTATTCTATTAAGTCACAAATCTTTAAATTACTCACTCACTAATTTTGTACAAATTTGTATTTATAAATCAATGTAAGAAATTACTATGATGTTTTCTACATCAAATAATTTTTTATCAAATTATAGTAAAAATTCATTATAAAGCTTTCTATAAAATTTATGAACCAAATTTTTTTGTCATCAAACAAAATTGTCATCAAATTATACAAAAAAAAATATAGAAAAAAATGCAATATGAAGTTTTCTATTACTTTATTCGTCCTGAAATTAATCACTCAATAATTGTGTACAAATTTCTATCTATAAATCAGTTCCGTCATAAAATTATACACACATTTTTATAGCAAAATTCACTCTAAAAAAAAATCACTAATAATAAAAAGTTATCAAACATCTTAATCGAATCTGCGTTACAGGTACTCCGCACATTCTTTTCAATCCTCTTCACAAATTCGTCTATTTTTTTTACCTCTCATTTCACCCTTGCATCCTCCTGACCCAAATACCGAGTGGAATTGCGGCATTCGCTCACACAATATACAAGGGAAATAAAAAAAAACGCCACGATGTCCTCATAAATCTGGGTTAAATCTGCTGGTCTACCCTTTATTATTTTTTTTTGTTCATTCTCGCATTTAGGACTTCTGTTCAGCCCTTGATATCCGAGTGAAAGTCGCAGGTAGATTCGACATTGAATTCCGATCAAGCGAACTGGATTACGAAATTAAACAATTGATAATTGTAGAAAGGAAAATTTATAAAAAAAAACAGGTGTTGTTTAATTTGCGGATTTTTTTTTTATTATACATGTTTTTATTAGTATAATTTAATAAATTATTATAAAGTGTCATAAAAGAAGCGTTACTATTTAGATTTTTAAATATTTTTGTATTAAATCAATATAATTATTTAATTTTTTATCCATAGTTTAATCATTTTTGTCAGTTTTATAAGGATTAAAATTAAGAAATAATAAGTTTCTCAAAGTGCGAAAAAAATCATAAAAATCGCTTTATTTATATAAAAAAATTAATAAAATTGATCATAAATTTTCATGATGAAATTAAGATTTTTTGAAACGTTAAATATAATAAAATAAAATTTGATAGTTTATAGAATTAGAATATTTAATGAAAACTTACATAACTTCAGCAAAAAAAAAATGATGAACGATTATAATAGTAACGTTTCTTTTATGACAACTTTTATAAATTTTGTTTATTATTCATTATATTACTGTTTTTTTTTTGATTATACATGTTTTCATTAGCATAATTTAATCAATGTCTTTATTTTAACTAATAATTATGGTTGTTTTTTCTAAATCATTATAAAGTGTCATAAAAGAAGCGTTACTATTTTGATTTTGAAATATTTATGTATTAAATCAATATAATTATCTAATTTTTTTATCCATAATTTAATCATTTTTGTCAGTTTTATGAGGATTAAAATTAAGAAATAATAATAACTCAAAGTGCGAAAAAAACATAAAAATCGCTTTATTTATATAAAAAAAATAATAAATTTGATCATCAATTTTCATGATGAAATTAAGATTTTTTAAAGCGTTAAATACAATAAAATAAAATTTGATAGTTTATAGAATTAGAATATTTAATGAAAACTTACATAACTTCAGCAGAAACAAAATGATGAATGATTATAATAGTAACGTTTCTTCTATGACAACTTTTATAAATTTTGTTTATTATTCATTATATTACTGATTTTTTTTTTGATTATACATGTTTTCATTAGCATAATTTAATCAATGTCTTTATTTTAACTAATAATTATGTTTGTTTTTTTCTAAATTATTATAAAGTGTCATAAAAGAAGCGTTACTATTTTGATTTTGAAATATTTTTGTTTTAAATCAATATAATTATATATATTTTTTTATCTATAGTTTAATCATTTTTGTCAGTTTTATGAGGATTAAAATTAAGAAATAATAATAACTCAAAGTGCGAAAAAATCATAAAAATCGCTTTATTTGTATAAAAAAAATAATAAATTTGATCATCAATTTTCATGATGAAATTAAGATTTTTTAAAACGTTAAATATAATAAAATAAAATTTGATAGTTTATAGAATTAGAATATTTAATGAAAACTTACATAACATCAGCAGAAAAAAAAAATAGCGAACGATTATAATAGTAACGTTTCTTTTATGACAACTTTTATAAATTTTGTTTATTATTCATTATATTACTGATTTTTTTTTTATTATACATGTTTTCATTAACATAATTTAATCAATGTCATTATTTTAACTAATAATTATGTTTGTTTTTTCTAAATCATTATAAAGTGTTATAAAAGAAGCGTTACTATTTTGATTTTGAAATATTTTTGTATTAAATCAATATAATTATATAATTTTTTTATCCATAGTTTAATAAATTTTTTCAGTTTTATGACGATTAAAATTAAGAAATAATAAGTTACTCAAAGTGCTAAAAAATCATAAAAATTGCTTTATTTATATAAAAATGTAATAAATTTGATCATTAATTTTCATGATGAAATTAAGATAATAAGTTACTCAAAGTACTAAAAAAAATCATAAAAATCATTTTACTTATATAAAAAAATTAATAAATTTGATCATCAATTTTCATGATGAAATTAAGATTTTTTAAAGCTTTGAATAAAGTAAAATAAAATTTGATTATTTATAGAATTAGAATATTTAATGAAAACTTACATAACTTTAGCAGAAAAGAAATGGCGAATGATCAAAATAGTAACATTTTTTTTATGACAATTTTCATAAATTTTGTTTATTATTTATTCTATTACTGTTATAATAAATATTCTGGTTAAATATACTAAGAAAACGATAAATTTGATAAAAATAGATATAATGACTTAACGTCAACAGAAAATAAGTGAAAAATTACATTTCGACATTTTTTTAAAATTATTTAAGTAACTATTTTTTGTGCCTATTTTGATTCAGTTATATTTGGAAAATAAGTAAATAGTTTTAGTTTACAAAAAGAATTACTTCTATATCAAAGATTTTCTTTATATCAAATTTTTATTTATTATACATTCTAACTAACAATTTGATCGACTCTACAAAAGCTCATTTACTTTTGTCCAAGTATATATTTTTCAATGGTAAAAGTGGTTTCCAAGTAAGTTACAAAGAACATGTTAAATTACTGCTGAAACTTCAACAAAAAAGTGACATTTATGTCACTTAAATGTCAATAAAATCTGATTTTAATGTCATCGAAACGTAACGCTCCTTTGTTAGCAGTTAACTTACAGCTAATAAAGTAGTCGTCGAGATGAAAAGGCGAAGACAGTTGTATTAGATTCAGCCTCCTTCTAAACAAACCTTCAAAAAGGCTCGTGTTGAAATTGCACCCAAAAATTTCAATGCTCGAAACTGTATTTATTTTGACAAGTTCGCCGATTAAGTAACCCTTGAATAGCGAAGAAACTCATAAACGTCTCCTTAAATCCTGAAAATCTACCATGATTGGATGGACATGTGTGTGTGTATACGTATATAAAGTTCAGGTTTTATGTGGGTCAGGTAGGTAATCCGTTGCACGTCTTTTCTCTACTTCTTGCGGAAAAATCGCTCTTTTCAGACGTGTTGCACAATGCTCGTGGGAGAGGATGAATGCAAGGTGATGGTGAAAATAAGGGAGCAACGGGAACGAAGGATTACGTCGCTCATTTGCGGCGTATAAAAACTCTTTTCATTTGCTTCACGTTGCACAAAAATGAGGGAGAAAAAGAGCAAAAAGGAGATTACTTGCAATGGTGCAAGTATTATGCAAATATCTTTTTTGAAGACTCACCGAAGCTTCAACAGTAGTATTTTTTCAGTAGATTTGTGAAGTTATTGTGTAATTATTGACAAATTTAAAGTTAAATTAGTTAAAATTTAATTGATGTAATAAATAATAAAATTGAGTTAAAAAAGTGAATTAAAAACTTCACTAATTATTTATACTGCTAATTTTGAAAACATTAATTTTGTATTTAAAATCTGAAAAATCTTATGTTTTTACTTATAAAATTTTAAACAATATAAAGAAATAAATAAAAATGTACAATATTTTTCAAACGTACAAAAAAATTGTTATTAAACATAAATTATAACAATAGTTTGATTATAAAATATTGAATATTTTAAATTTACGCGCGAAACAAATAAAAATACTCCAGACATGAAAATAATGTATGCTGTTTTTTGTTGTTGATTCAGTCTCGACTGAATCTGACCCAAATATTTTCATTACCTCTTGTTTTTTTACTACGTTTCATTCATCATTTCCTTATCTTCGTATTTCTGAGAAGCGCACCGTTTGCACTTTTGTTTTGCTGCATTCCTTTAGGCGCCACGAAAATTGTTGTTTTTTTCAATTTAATTTATTCTACGTATTTATTTCATTCATAATTATCTGCGATTTAGTTGCATAACTTACATTATTTAACAAATTGAATTAATTAATCTTTTATTATATAACTTGTGATTTAAGAATGTTGTATAATGCAATGTTGCGTCCGCACCATTCGTAATATAAAACGGTAATAACTCATTTGTATTAACTCTTAATCTTTTGTTCGTAACTGTATATATTTTTTTTTGACATTTTGAAGCAAGTTGACAGCTGTCATAGTTTAAGAAAGATTATTATAGAATAAAACTTAACTATTAAGTAACATATTAGTTGACAGATATGTTTGTTTCTTGTTACAGTGCGGATGTACCTTCATGTTTGTAATTAAATAACGTTCAAATTGTTTTTAGAATACATTTTTTGACAGTTTGACGTAAGATGACAGCTGTCATAGTTTGAGAAAGATTGTTATAGACTCTAAAACTTAACTATCAAGTAACATAGCAGTTGACATATATATTTATTTCTTGTCATTTCTTGTTACTGTGTGGATACAGCATTACGTTTGTAATTGAATTACGATCCAATTATTTATAACATACAATTTTTTGACACTTTGTCGTAAGATGACAGCTGTCATAGTTTGATAAAGATTATTATAGACTCTAAAACTTAACTAGTAAGTAACATATCAATTGACAGATATGTTTATTTCTTGTAATTTCTTGTTACAGTGTGTATGCAGCATTACGTTTGTAATTGAATTACGATCCAATTATTTATAACATACAATTTTTTGACAGTTTGACGTAAGGTGACAGCTGTCATACTTTCAGAAAGATTATTATAGACTCTAAAACTTAACTGTCAAGTACCACAGAAGTTGACAGATATGTTTATTTCTTGTAATTTCTTGTTACAGTGTGTATGCAGCTTTACGTTCGTAATTGAATTACGATCGAATTACTTATAACATACAATTTTTGTCACTTTGACGTAAGATGACACCTGTCATAGTTCGAGAAAGATTGTTATAGACTCTAAAACTTAACTATCAAGTAACATAGCAGTTGACAGATATATTTATTTCTTTTCATTTCTTGTTACTGTGTGGATACAGCTTTACGTTTGTAATTGACTTACGATCCATTTGTTAATAGAATACAATTTGTTGACACTTTGACGTAAGGTGACAGCTGTCATAGTTTGATAAAGATTATCATAGACTCTAAAAACTTACCTAGTATCAATTGGCAGATATGTTTATTTCTTGTAATTTCTTGTTACAGTGTGTATGCAGGCATTACGTTTGTAATTGAATTACGATTCAATTATTTATAACATAAATTTTTTTGACAGTTTCACGTAAGGTGACAACTGTCATACTTTGAGAAAGATTATTATAGACTATAAAACTTAACTAGTAAGTACATATCAATTGACAAATATGTTTATTTCTTGTAATTTCTTGTTACAGTGTGGATGCAACTTTATGTTTGTAATTGAATTAATCCAATTATTTATAACATTTTTTTTTTTGACACTTTGAAGTAAAGTGACAACTTTAAATTAAAAAAGATACAATTTTTCAAGTTTTCAAATTCTTGAGTTATAATAGTTAAGCAAGAGGTAAAATATGAACAGTTATTACCCATTTTTTTTTACCGAATTCTAACGTTATTACACAATGCGCTAAAGTCATCAAGAACCGTTCAAACGCATTTTTTTTCTTCCCTTTCTCCAAATTCTTTTTTCCTCATAGTCGAATTAATTTTCTCACATTTCCAGAAGATTTCTTATCTTGAGAAGGGCGCAAGTTTAACGTTCACTTGTTGTACGGATCGTTTTTCTCGAGAGAGATCTCCGCCCGTTTCCTGTGCTTTGTACGAAGAGTTCGTTGGAAGATTCTCTCACTTCATCTTTACTCACTTCAATACTCTCTCTTCATATATATATGTACATATCAATTGTGTTGAATGAAGTGAGATTTTTTGGCCTCCCTCTCGATCGTGTCTCAAATTGTCCTCTTTTTGAATCGGAACACACGTGAATCGATTGAGGTATGTTAATCGGGTTTTGAGCATTTGAATAATTTCGATTTCCGAAACCCTTTCCTTTATTTCTCTTGAGGATTGTCGGTGTAAGAGAATTCGATCTATTTGAGAGGAAATCCGCCGTATCCATTGATTTATTTACACTCACAGGATACGCATATTTATTCAAATCTTCGATTCACTTTCGATTCGAAATCGAAAACCGATTTGGAATACGAAATTAGAAACCAAATCCTGTGAATAAAAATACCTCACCCTTTTATATACAATATTATTATGTAAACTTCATTTTTGTAACTGAAACGTCTAAAGATTTTAATTACACTTCACTTTTTGTTTTCTTTTTGTAATTCTTAAGATTTATTTGAACATAAATGAAAATATTACTTACATTTTTTAATTATTATAAATCTAATTATTTTTTCGCTTAATATTTAAGATCTACTTGAAGTAATCAGTTATTGAACAAACTTACATTTAAAGCTTCAGAATTCCGAACTTTTTTTTTCATTCTTATAACTATTTTTTATATAATTTGATGTATTTTTTAAAAAGAAAACAACAAATTTTCGAAAAAAATATTTGAAACAAGTTTTAAGTAATTTTTAGTAAATTTTGGATTTTTGTTCATTCTTCAAATTAACTTGAGTTTAAAAAAAATGTCACCTTAATAAATGAAATAATATACACATAATTTTTATGTACTTTTTGGAAAGTTTCGTTTAAAATTCACAGTATTTTTTTTATATAACTTTAATAATAATTACATATACGATCATTTTACGTAAATACATTTATTTTTCACATTAGTTTGTCATCATTAAGAGATGAATATATTTTTTTATTATAATAAAAATTGTTATGAGTTTCTCATATAAACAATACTTTATCACTTCAGAATGTCGCATTATGTAATGCTGCGTCTGCACCATTCGTAATATGAAATGGATGGTTTGTACCAACTCTTGATTTTCTCAATCTCTTTTTGACTTTTTTTGTTTATAACAATTTTTTGACAATTTGACGTGTTAAGTAACATATAAATTGACAGATATATGTTTGTCGTGTCAATTTTTTTGTTACAGTGTGGGTGAAGCTTTATGTTTGTAATTGTACAGCGGTCCAATTATTTATAACTTACAATTTGTTTGACACTTTGACGTAAGGTGACAATTTTCATAGTTTTAGAAAGATTAAAGACTGTAAAACATAACTGTTAAGTAACATATCAATTAACAGATATACGTTTGTCTTGTCAATTTTTGTTGTTATAGTGTGGATGCAACTTTGTGTTTCTAATTGTACTGCGGTCCAATTTTTTATAACATATAATTTTATTTACTCTTTGACGTAAGGTGACAGCTGTCATAGTTTGAGAAATATTAGAGATTCTAAAACTTAACTGTCAAGTAACATATAAATTGACATATATATGTTTGTCTTGTCAATTTTTCTTGTTATAGTGTGGGTGCACCTTTATGTGTCTAATTGACATGCGGTCCAATTGTTTATAACATACATTTTTTGACACTTTGACAGCTGTCATAGTTTTAGAAGTTTAGAGACTCTAAAACTTACAGTGGAGCTTTATATTTGTAATTGTACAGCGGTCCAATTGTCTATACATACACTTTTTTGACACTTTGACGTAAGTTGTCAGCTGTCATATTTATAGACTGTACTTAACTATTACTTAACATAGCAATTAACAGATATGTGTGTTTCCTGTCATTTCTTGTTTGTGTGTTTATGTTAAATTATAGATTATTTTCTTAAATGTTTCAATTAAACTAAATCTGAGTTAAATTACGCTTTAATATAATAATGCGGACGGAAAAGTTTACTGATTTACGACTACAATAATCTACCCGAAGATTGACGATTCCCCTTCGATACTACTCGTTACATGAAGTTTGCCAAGTAATTTCCATGCATAGTTTTCATTTGATTACCAATTACATGCATTTACTATATATAGATGGATAAGAAATAAGTAGTAGTAGTAAATGTAAACATTTACCAGTATTTCTTAATAAATTTATGAAATATGATGAAAATCATGTTAAAACTAGTTTGTAAAAGTAATTAATCATTGTAAATTTGGTAGAAATTGGCTTTGTGTTTAGAGAAAAGAACCTCAACTACCCATGCCGCCTATCCCGCATTCGACATATTACTTATGAAATGATGAATATTCGCATTGTGCGAACTTTTTCCTCCTTGTGTCGTCCGTTCCGTTCGTCCCCTTTTTTTCTCTCTCTCATTCTGCACGAATTCTGAAGAGTACGTGTGCGTGTGTATTTTTAAGCAATTTGACCATATTAAAGTCAATTGATTTGAATTGAATGGACGCCCCCAAGAGGTGTGCATCTGTGCATGCAAACACATCCAATGCACACCATTTATCACACGAAACTTTAAACGACGAGAAATTCCCAACTAATTGTGCCCGACGTCCTCCCTCCTGATCTTAGCCGACCGACCTTTTGCATTCGTCCACTAAAAAGAAGGAAACAAAAAAGAAAGAAGGACTCATTCATGCGTTCGCCTCCATTCAAATATTTCGAGTTCGAGAGTTTTGCGATTGAAGAAAGACAAAGTTGCAAGTCGCATTTGATTTGGAAGGAGTAAGACGAAGATGGAAAAGTCCGAGTCTTTTAGGAAAGGTTTCCTCTTGTTGTTTGCGTGACCGGTCGAGCGTGAAATATTTTTATTTGCTTCCAGAACACGCTTTTTCACACAATGCACGTCGGAGCTCCTCGATTCATCAAGCGTGATTTTTCTTTGATTTTGTTTAAAACAACAAAAAGTTACCTCAAGATCAACAATTTGTCTATACTTCATCTACTATACTCGTTTCCAATTTACTTTAGTTTACTAAAAAATATAGTTATATATATAATCAAGTAAGCTGTCAAAGTTTGAAAATGTTGTGTATCCACGTTTTATTTGATTAATACAAACCTTTGAATGCTAATTAGAATATATAAAAAGCAAACTATAAACAAAGTTATAGCCTTTATTCACGTATACTACGAAGTTTGTAGTCTTTACCGTTCTTTTGTTATAAGTTGTCAAAATTGTCCTATCAAATTAAGCTTGGTTATGTATTATTGGCTTTACTTTTTATATAATTACTCGATAACTATACAATCCAGTTAAGTCATTGAATATGAAAGTTAATGAGAAAACTATGGAATTTCTAATGAGCATATAACGAAATTTGTGACCTTTAACATTATCCTGGAATAAATTGTCAAAATTTTCCTATAAAATTAGGATTCATTATGAACTGACTTTACTTTTTATATAATAACTTGATAACTATGCATACTAGTTAAGACATTGAATATGAAAGTTAATAACAAAACTATGGAGTTTCCAATGATCATATAAAGACATTTGTGACCATTGAGATTTTCTTGTAATAAATTATCAAAATTGTTCTATAAAATAAGACTTCATTATGAACTAAATTTATTATTTATATAATAACTCGATAACTATGCATACTAGTTAAGTCATTGAATATGAAAGTTAATAACACAACTATGGATTTTCAAATGAGCATATAAAGACATTTGTGACCATTAATATTTTCTTGTAATAAATTATCAAAATTATTCTATAATATTAGGGTTAATACTGACTGAACTTTTTATATAATTCATGGATAACTATGTATACTAGTTAAGTCATTATATATGAAAGTTAAACAGAAATCTATGGACTTTTCAATGACCATTTAAGGATATTTGTAACCATTAAGATTATTTTGTAACAAAGTATCAAAATTGTTCTATAAAATTAGACTTATTTATGAACTGGCTTTACTTTTTATATAATAACTTGATAACTATGCACACCAGTTAAGTCATTGAATATGAAAGTTAATGATAAAACTATGAAATTTCCAATGGGCAAATAAAGAAATTTGTGACCGTTAACATTATCCTGTAATACATTATTAAAATTGTCCAATAAAATTAAGCTTCTTTATTAAGTGGCTTTACTTTATTATTTAATAAGTCGATAACTATGCATACTAGTTAAGTCATTGAATAATGAAGTTAATGATAAAACTATGTACTTTCCAATGAGCATGTCAAGAAATTTGTAACCTTTAACATATTTTGTTACTAAATTGTCAAAATTTTCAAATAAAATTATTCTTCATTGTGTACTGACTTTACTTTTTATATAATAACTCGATAACTATGCATACTGGTTAAGTCATTGAATATGAAAGTTAGTAACAAAATTATGGAGTTTCCAATGAGCATATAAAGACATTTGTGACCATTAAAATTTTCTTGTAATAAATTATCAAAATTGTTCTATAAAATAAGACTTCATTATGAACTGACTTTACTATTTATATAATAACTCGATAACTATGCATACTAGTTAAGTCATTGAATATGAAAGTTAATGACAAAACTAAGGACTTTCCAATGCGCATGTTAAGAAATTTGTGACCATTAACATTACTTTGTAATAAATTGTAAATTTTTCCAATAAAATTATTTTTTTCATTGTGTACTGACTTTACTTTTTATATAATAACTCGATAACTATGCATACTGGTTAAGTCATTGAATGTGAAGGTTAATGACAAAACTATAGAATTTCCAATGAACATGTAAAGAAATTTGTAACCATAAACATTATTTTGTAAAAATTTTGTCAAAATTTTCCAATAAAATTATTCTTCATTATGTGACTTTACTTTTTATATAATAACTCGATAACTATGCATACTAGTTAAGTCATTGAATATGAAAGTTAATGACAATACTATGGAGTTTCCAATAAGCATATAAAGACATTTGTGACCATTAAAATTTTCTTGTAATAAAATATCAAAATTATTCTATAAAATTAGGCTTCATTATGAAGTGGCTTTACGTTTTATATAATAACTTGATAATTATACATACTATTTAAGTCAGCAAATATGAAATGTATACACAAAACTCTGGACTTTTCAATAAGCTTGGAAGGAAATTTGGGACCATTAACATTATTCTGTAAAAAATTATTAAAATTATCCAATAAAATTATTCTTCATTATGTACTGACTTTACTTTTCATATAATTGCTCAATAACTATGCATACTAGTTAAGTCATTGAATATGACAAGTTAATGACAAAACAATAGAATTTCCAATGTAACATTTGTAATTTGTAACCATAAACATTATTTTGTCAAAATTTGCCAATAAAATTATTCTTTATTATGAACTGACTTTACTTTTTATATAACTACTCAATAACTATAAATAGTAACTGAAACATCAAATATGGAAATTATGGACAAAACAAAGACCTTTTCAATAAGCCTACTACCAAATTTGTGAATAATATCAATCTTCTGTTATAACTTGAGAAAATTCTTAACATTTTTGTATATTTATTATTTTAATTTCGCATCTTTTGATATGAAAATCAGTAATAATAATTATTCTTTTACTGATTTAAAAAAAAGCATGATTAGTTTTAAATATTTTCATATTTGCAATCAATAATGTTTTTTACCATTTTTCTGATTTTCAAATAATTTTCTTTTTGTCCATGAAAAATGGAATTTTCCCTAAATAGAGTGAATATTTCCTTAACCAAATATTCAATAAGTATTGTATACCAATTTTCATATAAAAATCTACAAAAATTGAAAGAAATAAAATGTTATCAAATTACATTATTTTCTTTTTGACCACAAATATATATATTTTTTTATGAAGGTCCGAACAGTTGTAGTTGTTTTTTTTTCCTTTCATTCTTATCCATCCACTATACAAATTAGCGCAATAAATAGTAAAATAGTTGAATGCAAATGTGAGGTAGATCCCTAACCATTGAGTCCTCCCATTCATGCATCCATTCATTCATGGAGCAAAGAAGAAGTAGAGAAAAAATGTACAACACAAAAGGGCAGGTATATGCAAGGATGCAGGTATTGGTGGGGATCGGATCCTTATATAAACTCGACCATCCGAAGACACCGAATCAGAAGCACAAGCATCTCGAGAAGTAGAGGAGCTCAACAAGAAAAAAAAACAACAAACAACATTAAGTTGTGGATTACCAAGTGTTCAGTTTCGAGGATATTCTGTGGATTTATTTAAGTGACGTTTTTTGCAAATCAATCATAAAAGATGCCTTCTCAAGTTATGGAACCGAGAAAAGTGAGTTTTCAAAACTTGTTTATTAAGAACAAAAATTTAAATTTTAAACAAATTCGAATATTTTTGCTAATTTTCTATCTTTTCTTCTTTTAATCAGATCCGCAAACCTTTGATGGAGAAGAAGCGCAGGGCTAGGATCAACGATAGCCTTGAAACTTTGAAGCAGATCCTACTGGAGTCGAAGACTTCGTTGAAGGAAGTTCCTTGCAAGAAAAGTGGCAGTTCGCAGAGAACCGCTAAATTGGAGAAAGCTGATATCTTGGAGATGACCGTCACTTATATTCAGAATCTGAAGAATCACCTGAATCGCGTTCAGTGCCAGAGTCCGCCGATGATGATGATGAAGGAGTGCAAAGAGGAGGTGATGATCAGGGCTGCGGACAGCAGTTGCAACGTTGTTGATCAGAGGTTGAAGGTCGGTCTGACGCTGGTTCCGACGAGATTGGGAAACGGTGATTTGGCTTTCGTGATTCCTCCGCAGCAGCAGGACGAGAAGTATAATAATTCTGCCAATCAGGAGAACGTGTGGAGGCCTTGGTGATGCTTTTAGCTTAGAATTTTGTACATAGATAGATCTGAATTTATTTGTATATATTTTCTTGATATTTTAATGCTGTGATATTAGTGTTTAAGAGATTATTAAAATTTTTACGCAATGAATATTCGTATTTTGTTCCAATTAAAAATAAAAACTTAATGAAACTTGTGGGAAGTTGAGGAAACTTAATGAAACTTGAGAAAAGTTGAGGAAATTTAATGAAAGTTGAGGAAAGTTAATATAAATTAATGAAATGTGAGCGATGTTGAGAAAAGTTAATGAAACTTGAGGAAAGTTAAGTAACTTAATGAAACTTGAGGCAAGTTGAGGAAATTTAATGAAACTTAAGGGAATTTAATAATAATTAATGAAACCTGGGAGATGTTAAGATAATTTAATGAAACTTAAGGGAAGTTGAAGAAAGTTAATAGAAATTAATGAAACGTGAGGGATGTTAAGGAAATTTAATGAAACTTAAGGAAAGTTGAGAAAAGTTAATGAAACTTGAGGAAAGTTAAGAAAATTAAT